>NC_050570.1:29432399-29734482 GCF_013265735.2 Oncorhynchus mykiss
TCCCATGGGAGGCGATCCCTTCCATCCAGGATCTCCACCCATTTGTAGCAACCCTTGCCGTCCAAAACGTCCTCCCATGTTCAGGAGTCCTGAGATCGCTGCTGCCCGAAACCCAGGCTGCCTAAGTATGATTATCAATCAGGGACAACAATTGACAATTGTCTCTGATTGAGAACCATACTAGGCCGAACTCAAAAACCAACATAGAAAAACAAACCCTGACCATACTGAAACACAGACAAAAAAAAAGGAACTAAGGTCAGAACGTGACACACCTTTGCCAGCGATTACAGACTAAAATCTTCTTGGGCATGACGCTACAAGCTTAGCACACCTGTATTTGGGGAGTTTATCCTATTCTTCTCTGCAGATCTTCTCCAGCTCTGTCAGGTTGGATGGGGAGCGTCGCTGCACAGCTATTTTCAGGTCCCACCAGATATGTTTGATCAGGTTCTAGTCCGGGCTTTGGCTTGGCCACTCAAGGACATTCAGAGACTTGTCCTGAAGCCAGTGTTGTCTTGGCTCTGTGTTTAGGGTCGTTGTCCTGTTGGAAGGTGAACCTTCGCCCCAGTCTGAGGTCCTGAGCACTCTGGAGCAGTTATTCATCAAGGATCTCTCTGTACTTTGCTCCGTTCATCTTTCCCTCGATATTGACTAGCCTCCCAGTCCCTGCCACGGAAAAACATCCCCACAGCATGATGCTGCCACCACCATGCTTCACCGTAGGGGTGGTGCAAGGTTTCCTCCAGACTTCACGCTTGGCATTCAGATCAAAGAGTTCAATCTTGGTTACATCAGATCAGATAATCTTGTTTCTCATGGTCTGAGAGTAATTTTATATGTCTTTTGGCAAACTCCAAGTGGGCTGTCATTTTCCTTTTACCGAGGAGTGGCTTCTGTAAGGCCACTCTACCATAAAGGCCTTTCTCCCATCTTCAAAGAGGAACTCTGGAGCTCTGTCAGAGTGACCATCGGGTTCTACCCCGATTTCTCAGTTTGGCAGGGTAGGCAGCTATAGGAAGAATATTGGTGGTTCCAAACTTCAATTTAATAATGATGGAGGCCACTGTGTTCTTGGGGACCTTCAATGCTGCAGACATTTTTTGGTGTCTTTTCCCAGAACTGTGCCTCGACACAATCCTGTCTCGGAGCTCTACAGACAATTTCTTCGACCTCATGACTTAGGTTTTGCTTTGACATGCACTGTCAACAGTGGGACCTTATATAGACAGGTGTGTGCCTTTCCAAATCATGTCCAATCAATTGAATTTACCACAGGTGACACCAATCAAGTTGTAGAAACATCTCAAGGCTGATCAATGGAAATAGGATGAGCTCAATTTTGAGTCTGAATACTTATGCAAATGAGGTATTTCTGTTTTTACTTTGTAATTGTGGGGTATTGTGTGTAGATTGAAGAGTGTGCAAAGCTGTCATCAAGGCAAAGGGTGGCTACTTGAAGAATCTCAAATCTCAAGTTTAACACTTTTTTGCTTACTACATGATTCCATATGTGTTATTTCATAGTTTTGATGTGTTCGCTATTATTCTACAATGCAGAAAATAGTAAAAATAAAGAAAAACCCTGGAATTAGTTGGTGTTCGAAAACTTTGGACTGGAACTGTATGTGTGACATTTGTTTTGATTCAGAATGGACCATTATCATGCACCTGTATCGAAACAGGGGCAGGGGAAAAAAATACATGTCATTTTTTGACACCACACTCCAAAAAAGCAAGTTCTGCCAGCTCTAGTTTTGCCTAATCTTGATTGGTGTCCAGTCGTATGGTCCAATGCTGCAAGGAAAGACCTAGTTAAGCTGCATCTAGCCCAGAACAGAGCGGCATGTTTTGCTCTTAATAGTAATCAGAGGGCTGATATAAATACTATGCATGCCAGTCTCTCTTGGCTAAGAGTTGAGGAGAGACTGACTGCATCACTTCTTCTTTTTATAAGAAACATTCATGTGATGAAAATCCCAAATTGTTTGCATAGTCAACTTACACACAGCTCTGACACACACACTTATCACACCAGACATGCCACCATGGGTCTTTTCACAGTCCCCCAATCCAGAACATATTCAAGAAAGCGTACAGTATTATATATAGCCCTAATTGCATGGAACTTCCTTCCATCTCATATTGCTGAAATAAACAGCAAACCTGGTTTCAAAAAACAGATAAAGCAACACCTCTCGGCACAACGCCTCTCCCCTATTTGACCATGCAGTTCTGTCTTTGTGCTGTTCTTGTCTATTGATGTTCTGTATTATGTTTCATGTTTTCTGTGGACCCCAGGAAGAGTAGCTGCTGCTTTTGCAACAGCTAATGGGGATCCTAATAAAATACCAAATACCAAATCTATGCTCTTAAATAGAGAATGGAGGACGTTTTCTACCGTGGTTTATTTTCATGCCAGTCAGGTAGGCTATACTCCTGCTGTAAATATAAGCAATGTGCTTACTATTAGGAAAGTTGAGAAATAAATATAGTAGGCCTAGCCTTTGGCAAGCTGATGGGATCGTCCTCTTTTTATTAGTGGCCTTAACTCTGTTTTCTCCCGCAATTGCACAGCTTGTAGAAATGTTGCTCAACATGAGCTCATGGGCTCTCATGAAGTGTTTGATTCAATTTTAAATAATATTTGCATTGATGTCAGAGTGATTAGAGGGACAATAGAGTGCTGAGTACCAGGCAGTTAGCAAGTTTGTTAGCATGCCAATGACCAGCAGCAGCATCAGAGCTTGGAGAAGGTCATGTGGAATTTGACTGCATTCATGACTCGTGACCGCCGGTGTGGTGGTAATACGGTCACCGCAACAGCCCTAGTTACGACACTAGCTGTCACCATAGCAATCACCTCGGCCCCGCCTTGACCTGACATGCCCTCTGTTGGGACAAACTTACTGCTGTAAGATGGTGTTGAAGAGTGAAGTCTTACCTGTAAATGGGATCCTGCATTACCATCATCTTACTCTCATCCCATGTCCATTCCTTCTTCTGTGGAAAGACAGAATAACACTGGTTTAGTGAGGAGTGTGTTGAAGAGAGTCAGCCAGGGGTTTGTGTCTGTTAGGGAAGTGTGTGAGAGAGGCTAAGGCGGAGTGAGAGGAGGTCAGGTCCTCTGTGAGGTACCTTTACACCTACATCAGACACTTTAAAATTAGGCTGTCGCCACTAACTACCACTACTGTAATTTAACACGGTGTCTCAGATTGCCATGGTAATTAACTTTGACCTTGCTGGGCTGGATGTTGGGCTCAAGGACTGGAAATATTGATTATACTGAGCCAATCGATCCACAATCCACAAGGTGAATACAGCAGTTATCTAGCTGTGATGTTCCATTTAGATATTCTGCTCTCTCTGTCTCTTTCGGTCTCTCCCATCTTCTTCGCTCCCTCTCTCCTATCTTTCTTACTCACCAGTCGTTCTCTTTGGCCGCTTTTTTTTTCGTTCTCTCTCTAGCTCTTTCTCTCATTCTTTCAGTCTCTCTCTTTCTCTCACTTGCACTCTTTCTCTCACTTTCCCTAGCTTTCTCTCGCTCTCGGTCTCTTTCATTATCTCTCTCTGTCTTTCTGTCATTCTCGCTCTCTCTTTCTCATTTTCTATATTTCTCTCTATACTGGGCTTCATCCCAGTTTACTGAGATAATATATATGTCAAAAGGAGAGCGATTGGAATTATTTCTCCATTTGATTTTCATTTCCCCACCAACACACTATTTCCGCTCAAACATTTATATTTTCATTCCTCCATTCGGTGAGATGTAAATGAGGCAGTATCTGGACGAGTTGAAATTTCATCCCTGGCCAGAGAGCAGGCTGAGAGACAAAGCAGATACAACCCATTAGAGCCCCATTCAAACCACAATACCTTTCATTCACTGTACAGCTCATAATAACAATAAAAACACCAGTTCACTCCAGCTGTTTAGAATAATACAACCAGAGCATCTGGGTCTGGCAGAGGCACTTACTGTCTGCTTAGAGGGCCTCACCAGAGTCTGAGGCGCTTCACTCTTTTATTCCACAGGGGTTATCGAGGGCAATTATCCTTCACGGTCTAGTGGTCACTTCCTCTATTCCGCCCTTCCTCCTCTCTCTATTCCCTTTCTCTTCCTTCTATATTCTTTCCTCCTTTTTTCATTCCCTCCTTCCTCCTCTCTCTGTTCTCATTTCCCTCCATAAGTTATATGGTTCCCATATAAAGGTAAGGGCCTTGGTCTGTGTGAACTCTAAAGGGTAATCCATTCTGCATTGGAATGTCTTTGATATAGAAGACTTGCTGGCAGTTTGTGTTCAAGTATTGGATCTCATTCTCCCACTCCACTGACTGCATAATTAATGCCACATCCACATAGTTTTTTTGGGCTGGGATGTGTAGGGAGGTGAGATATAGGCCATTGGACCCCCGAGGAGCAGATAGGCCGGCGCACCCTCGCGGACATGGAAGCATCCATTGGCATTTAGAGTGGGATAGAGTGGAGAAATGCACAGCACACACACACACGCATGACTTGTCCTTTGTGTGGTTTAACTTAGAGGTGTGCCCTGGAGGACCACTAAGAACAATGAAGGCCTGCCTGTAATCAGTGTGAGGGAGGGAGGGGGAAGCTAATGCAACTAGGGGATATTTATACCCAGGCCACATACCTCCTCTTTGTAGCCATCCTCCACCTTCCACCCATCCTCTACTCCTCACCATTGTTAAAGGTTGTTAAGGCTTGTTAAAATGTTCTACAGAGGCTAAATGCATTACAGGTTTCTATAGAGGTAAGTGGGCTTGGCAACTAAAACCCTCACAAACTTTTACAGATGCACAATTGAGAGATCCTGTCGAGCTGTATCACCGCTTGGTACGGCAACTGCACCTCCCGCAACCACAAGGCTCTCCAGAGGGTGGGGTGGTCTGCCTAACGCATTACCGGGGGCAAACTACCCTCCCTCCAGAACACTTACAGCACCAGATGTCACAGGAAGGCCAAAAAGATCATCAAGGACATCAACCACCCAGCCACTGTCTGTTCACCCCGCTATCATCCAGAAGGTGAGGTCAGTACAGGTGCATCAAAGCTGGGACTGAGAGACTGAAAAAGAGCTTCTATCTCAAGGCTATCAGAGGCTGCTGCCTATAGACATAGACTAGAAATCACTGGCCACTTTAAGAAATGGAACACTAGTCACTTTGATAATGTTTACATATCTTGCATTACTCATCTCATATGTATATACTGTATTCTATACTATTTTACTGTATCTTAGTCACTTTAATAATGTTTACACATCTTGCATTACCCATCTCATATGTATATACTGCATTCTATACTATTCTACGGTATCTTAGTCCATGCCGTTCTGACATCGCTCGTCCATATATGTATTCTTAATTAATTTCTACTTAGATTTGTGTGTATTGGGTATATGTTGTGAAATTGTTAGATATTACTTGTTAGATATTACTGCACTGTCGGAGCTAGAAGCACAAGCATTTCGCTACACCCACAATAACATCTTCTAAACATGTGTATGTGACCAATACAATTGGATTTAATTCATAGCCCTAAGTCGCTGCCTTGAGCCGTATATAACTGATTTGTACAGTCCTCTCTTTAGAAAACACTGGCTGGAGAGAGGAAAGAAAGGAGATAGAGAGAGGAGAGAGAGAAAAAGGAGGGAGAGGAAAGAACGGAACATCTCCATAAAGGACTCTAAACAATCGAAGGTGGAGGACGTTAGGAGAGTAGGAGACATCTGCTGAATACCAGTGGCTTCTTTATGCTTGTTTGCATACCAGGGATTATGACTGTACTTCTAGCTTGGCTTTAATAGTGAACTGTAGTAAAACTGAGAGACAGGAGAGAGGTCACCCAAGGTAATCCCAGTCTAACTACTGGCAAGAATTATAGTAAACCTAGCTCAGTGTAGAACTGCTATAAAGAAAACCTTTATAGAAATTAGACGGAGAGAGAAAGACGGGGTGAGTGGAATAGGGGACGCATTTTTAGCAAAGGACGGATTTGCTCCTGTCCTGCACTCTACCTTGTCTCATGCATTGTTTATCAGGGCACAGATTCACTCCTCTCTTCCATTCTACCCTATCTGGAACGTTATTTAGCAGGGCACAGATTTGCTACTCTGCCACTCTACCCTGTCGGAAACATTAGTTTAGCCAGGCACATATTCACTCCTTTCCTTCACTCTACCATGTCTGGAGCTTTATTTAGCAGGGCACAGATTCGCTAATCATTCCCTCTCACTGCTGGTGACGGGATTTGAATTCCACTCACTCCTTAACAGAATCCCAGGATATGACACACCTCAGTAATGGCTGAGTGGGCACAGTTTGACAGCGGAGGTTAGAAACAACACAACACCCATCCACTCTACTCCCTGCCCCTAAGCTCCAGACAGTCACAAATGTAAAGATATTAACAGGTTGCAGAAAAATAAATAAAAGACTCACTATAAACAGACTCACTTTTTTCTTTTTTCTTAGTGCCACCTTCACTCCATCCACTGAGACTATGATGTTGACCTTCTTCTTCTTTATGTTTTTCACTTTGAATTCATACTGTGGAAAGAAAAATTGATTAACATTAGTAACGATATAAAAATGAGAGATAAATGGATTCACTTTTAATTAGAGAAGAATGGATGAACTTTTCAATGGTAGTTAGGGATACTATAGCTATCACATTTCACATTGGATTTCTTAACTATGAAAAGGTAAGAAGTGTTTTTAATTCTGGTGCCGCTCTGCACACACAAGCTTGTTAGCTAGCTAGCTCTGGTAGGATTCTATTAAATTGACAGGCATGACTAAACAGTCTACAGTTGAAGTCGGAAGTTTACATACACCTTAGCCAAATACATTTAAACTCAGTTTTTCACAATTCCTGACATTTAATCCTGGTGAAAATTCCCTGTATTAGGTCAGTTAGGATCACCACTTTATTTTAAGAATGTGAAATGTCAGAATAATAGTAGAAGGAAAGATTTATTTCAGCTTGTATTTTCATCACATTCCAAGTGGGTCAGAAGTTTACATACACTCAATTAGTATTTGGTAGCATTGCCTTTAAATTGTTTAACTTGGCTCAAATGTTTTGTCTAGCCTTCCACAAGCTTCCCACAAAAAGTTGGGTGAATTTTGCCCCACTACACCTGACAGAGCTGGTGTAACTGAGTCAGATTTGTAGGCCTCCTTGCTTGCACATACTTTTTCAGTTCTGCCCAAAAATGTTCTATGGGATTGAAGTCAGGGCTTTGTGATGGCCACTCCAATACCTTGACTTTGTTGTCCTTAAGCCATTTTGCCACAACTTTGGAAGTATGCGTGGGGTCATTGTCCATTTGGAAGACCCATTTGCGACCAAGCTTTAACTTTCTGACTGATGTCTTGAGATGTTGCTTCAATATATCCACATAATTTTCCATCCTCATAATGCAATCTAGTTTGTGAAGTGCACCAGTCCCTCCTGCAGTAAAGCACCCCCAAAATATAATGCTGCCACCCCCGTGCTTCAGAGTTGGGATGGTGTTCTTCGGCTTGCAAGCCTCCCCCTTTTTCCTCCAAACATAACAATGGTCATTATGACCAAACAGTCCTATTTCTGTTTCATCAGACCAGAGGATATTTCTCCAAAAAGTACGATCTTTGTCCCCATGTGCAGTTGCAAACTGTAGTCTGGCTTTTTTATGGCGGTTTTGGAGCAGTGGCTTCTTTCTTGCTGAGTAGCCTTTCAGGTAATGTCGATATAGGACTCAATTTACTGTGGATATAGATACTTTTGTACATGTTTCCTCCAGCATCTTCACAAGGTCCTTTGCTGTTGTTCTGGGATTGATTTGCACTTCTCGCACCAAAGTACGTTCATCTCTAGGAGACAGAACGCGTCTCCTTCCTGAGTGGTATGATGGCATCGTGGTCCCATGGTGTTTATACTTGCATACTATTGTTTGAACAGATGAACGTAGTACCTTCAGGCGTTTGTAAATTGCTCCCAAGGATGAACCAGACTTGTGGAGGTCTACAATTTTTTGCCTGAGGTCTTGGCTGATTTCTTTTGATTTTCTCATGATGTCAAGCAGAAGTACTGAGTTTGAAGGTAGGCCTTGAAATACATCCACAGGTACACCTCCAATTGACTCAAATTATGTCAATTAGCTTCTAAAGCCATGACATCTTTTTTCTTGATTTTTTCAAGCTGTTTAAAGTCACAGTCAACTTAGTTGATGTACATTTCTGACCCACTGGAATTGTAATACAGTGAATTATAAGTAAAATAATCGGTCTGTAAACAATTGTTGGAAAAATTACTTGTGTCATGCACAAAGTAGATTGCCACCGACTTGCCAAAACTATAGTTTGTTAACAAGACATTTGTGGAGTGGTTGAAAACAAGTTTTAATGACTCCAACCTAAGTGTATGTAAACTTCTGACTTCAACTGGATCTGTGCCATTCACTTTGAACTAGACTGTTTTTATAGCATGAGCAGTTGTGAGTAGATGTGCTTGTTTTGAGATCAAAGCAAGAGTTACATATAGCGAAGTGCACATTTGTACATTTGCTCATATCCTTTGCTAGATAGTGAGTTGTAAGCCCAGTCATAGATCATTTGTAGTCAGCAATGGGGGAGTGATTGCTTCCTACAAGACATCAAAATGGTGTGCATTTCTAGAAATCATATTTTTTTTGTCTTAAATGAGAAATGTTGTATTTTGAGACAGGCTTGAATAAATTGACCAAATTACCACAAATTACCAAAAGTAAGTGGACGCCTGCTTGTCAAACATTTCATTCCAAAATCATGGGCATTAATGGGGATTTGGTCCCTCCCTTTGCTGCTATTACAGCCTCCACTCTTCTGGGAAGGCTTTCTACTAGATGTTGGAACATTGC
Source organism: Oncorhynchus mykiss (assembly GCF_013265735.2). NCBI lineage: Eukaryota > Metazoa > Chordata > Actinopteri > Salmoniformes > Salmonidae > Oncorhynchus > Oncorhynchus mykiss. The sequence goes on from NC_050570.1 coordinate 29,441,309, forward strand.
TGTGGGGACTTGTTTCCATTCAGCCACAAGAGCATTAGTGAGGTTGGGCACTGATTTTGGGCGATTAGGCCTGGCTAGCAGTTGGCGTTCCAATTCATCCCAAAGGTGTTCGATGGGGTTGAGGTCAGAGCTCTTTGCAGGCCATCAAGTTGTTCCACACCAATCTCGACAAACCATTTCTGTATGGACCCCAATTTGTGCACGGGGGCATTGTCGTGCTGTAACAGGAAAGGGCCTTCCCCAAACTGCTGCCACAATGTTAGCAGCACTGGAACTAAGGGACCTAGCCTGAACCATGAAAAATAGCTCCAGACCATTATTCCTCCTCCATCAAACTTTACTCTATTGACACTATTCATTGAGGCCAGTAGCATTCTCCTGGCATCCGCCAAACCCAGATTTGTCCGTCGGATTGCCAGATGGTGAAGTGTGATTCATCACTCCAGAGAAGGCGTATCCACAGCTCCAGACTCCAATATCGGCAAACTTTACACCACTCCAGCCGACACTTGGCAATGTGCATGGTGATCTTAGGCTTGTCTGCGGCTGCTTGGCCATGGAAATCCATTTCATGAAGCTCCCGACAAACAATTATTGTGGTGACATTGCTTCCAGGGGCAGTTTGGAACTCGGTAGTGAGTGTTGCAACCGAAGACAGATGATTTTTACACGTTAGGCGCTTCAGCACTCAGCGGTCCCGTTATGTGATCTTGTGTGGCCTAACACTTTGTGGCTGAGCCATTGTTGCTCCTAGATGTTTCGACTTCACACTTACAGTTGACTGGGGCATCTCTAGCAGGGCAGCAACTTGACTAACTAACTTGTTGGAAAGGTGGCATCCTATGACGGTGCAACATTGAAAGTCACTTCAGTAAGGCCAGCTCTTCAGTAAGGCCACTCTACTGCCAATGTTTGTCTATGGAGATTGCATGACTGTGTGCTCAATCAACACTGGCTGCCTGCTCTGAGTCTGAGGCTGGGGCCTGCCAGGAAACTCATCCTCTGCTTAACCCTGAGGAAGAGGAATAATCTGCTGATCACTACCTTTTACCAGGCCAGCGGCTAACAGACAGTTGGGATTGATTGACAGGCAAAGACAGGAAGACAGACAGCCAGGAAGGCAGACAGACAGAGGGGTAGAGACAGACAGAACATGTGTTTGAGCATGTGTGTGGGTACTGCATGTGCATATTTGTTTGGCTTGTGTGGGCATCTAAATGGCCTCTTTTTTTAATGGTATTTTTTAAGGAGCAGGGCTGTCCCACTCCTTTTGTAATTTTATAGGTTTATTGAAGAGATAGGAAAGTTTTGGAATGACAGGAGTAGGATGAGCCAAAGGGCAGTGGGCCGGATTTGAACCCATGCCGACTCCGGCATACATGTCTGTTGTGGTCAGCGTCTTTAACTGCTGGACCACACAGGCCATACAAAAATATCTATCTAATGGCTCTCACTGGGCAGCTGGCACATACAGTATATGCATCTATGCAGCATAATCAGTCAATCATCAGTCAATCACATCAATTAGTCTGGTCAGGCAGGCTAGTAAAGAGGCGCCACAGCACATTCACTTTCAATTTCCAATCTATATTTACTACTGATGATGGGATATTCAACAACACATGAAATGACCAAATAAACTGACCTAATTACGACAGTTAACGCTGCAATGGCTCCCTGCAAAAAAAAGCCAGAGACCATAAATGTTTGTGCTGCCATTTTGAAAATTAGATCTTGTGAAATAAACAGGGCTTAGAAGACGAATCCTTCCCTTAGAAATACTTTTCATGTAAATACTATATGGTGTGTGTCTCAGAATTTGATTCATTTAACATTTAGCCTTCATATTGCCAGAAAAGCAGGTCATTATTTCCTAAAGGTCGGCTCCAGCCGTTTGCTCTGTAATCCATTTAAGCAATAACAACACGATCAGACAAACGTGATGCCATCTTCAGTATCAAATGCTATTTTCAGACACATACAAATACCATTCATATCATCCAACAATGACAGAGCCATTCATCAATGACTGCCAAAATAATAAACATTTTCACAGAGGTTGGATGCGGTATTCTACCTGCACACACACGCACACACACACCCTCAGACAGTAAAACTCTGCAAAAGGTATCTTTCAGAAGTCTGCCAGCTAGTGCACGAGTTCAGTGAGCTGGCATATGCATGGAAGGGTCCGGTCTTAAAGAAATAGTTACCTTATGAAAGAGCACACGCTTTTAATCTTTAAAGGGCAAATCTGCACTTGAATTAATGACAAAGTGGTATCCCTGCCGCTGTTTTAGTAAAAAGCTGAGGGATCGGGCTGGAGAAATGTAACTACTCACAAATAGCTCATAGACAGAAATATGGTTCAACGGCATGAGTATAGTTTTGAAGCAATACAGTGTTTGTTTACATTTCCATTACAAACATTGGATTAAAACAAGTTTATATCTTGGGTTCTGATGGATACAACAGCTGAACTAAGCTCATGAGGCATTTCTAAGTTACAGTATATTAATGGGTATACTGTATATCAGTAATTTATAAGTACAAAAAAATGCATGTACAGTAGTAACTGCGGATTGCCCATTTAAAGACTTTATGAAGTAGTCCTTGAGAGAAATTGTGGTGTGTGTGTGTGCATGCTGTCCAACTTTCCTTCCATCTGTTAGGGGGAGAGCTAGAGCATACAAAGCCAGGCCAATAATGTTACCCACCTGCCTACACACACACACACGCAAACGCACACGCACGGACACACACACGCAGTCCCTGAGCAGCAGTGCGTGTTACTACCCAGGGGCCAAAGTGATCCATGAGGGCTCTAATTCAATCCTAACAAGTAGAATTCGTTTGGATTATCGAGCAGGAACCATCAGGTAGATCAATCAATCTCCCTGACACCTCTCCTCCTGAGAGAGAGTGGGAATACGGGAGAGACGAAGAGGGGGGAATAAGGGAGAGGGAGAGAGTTTGAGTGTGGGTCTGTGTGAAAGAATGAGGTCAAGAAAGAAAGAGAAACTGGTAATGGTTTGAGGAATGTAATATTTTGACTGAGTTGACTGTCTGGGAGAAAAGGTAAGAGTGAAATCTCCAATTTCCAATATCTAAAACCCTGATAATTTTACTGAGACAGAGTGAGGAGCCAGACACCTGCCTTCTGCCATCTGCCCTTTTAAATAACAGATTGGCTGTTAAACACAACCTAGTGCCCAAACTACACCAGGACGTTCTAGACCCTACGCACTAGTGGACATCTAATAAGATTAGATAAGTTAAAAGTTACCCACTGGGTATGCACTGGTGGAATCAACGTTGTTTGCACGTAATTTCAATGAAATTACATTGAACCAACATGCAATAGACACTGAATTGATGTCGGTACCCAGTGGGTAATAGCTCCATCTGGCCCTCTAGTCAAGATGGAATTTGTGCAATTTTCCTAGAACTATCCAATAATTTCAGATCTCCACAAGTGGCTAGGAATCGATTTGCGATTGGGCGACTGTGTTTTAAAACAAGTCATTAAAACCTAAACCACTTAAACTCATATTACTATGATCAAGTTTGGGGCATTTCCATCTAAAAGGATCCATGAGTGCCAACATGTGAAGTTCATAGGAGCATATCAAATTGGATTTCAAATGATAGCTAAGAATCTATATTTTTGAGACATTAATTAAGGCGTATGGTCATTTTCATGTAAAAGGACCCATGAGCACCAACATGTGAAGTTCATAGGAGGATGTCAAATTGGGTGTCAAATGAAAGCTAAGTGTCTCTATATATGAGCAATTAACACATACACATTATTCAACCATTTTCAATCCAAACAATTTGGAAGAAGCAAAAGATTAGATTTTGGGCCAAACAGATGGAAAAGGGCAAGATCTACCAGAAGAAGTCTTAAAAGGTATTAGACATAAATTTAAAAAACAATAATGTTGATGTAAAGACCACTGCCTACTAATATCAACACGTACTGTATATTTAGTTTTGGACAAATTACTTGCCTTCTGTAAGTTTAAGAAACATGGTCATGTGCCTTGTAATTCCGTTACCAAAAACGTACATATCTTTAAGATATTTTCTAATTTGTCTCCCTCATGGGGACAATGAAAGTTCATGCATTAGAAGTAACAAGTAAAGGTAGACCTACCAATTAGTTATAGTGTTTTACTGATATCAAGTTTGTTTATGAAATCACCAAAAAATCTGTTTTGAAATTACTGCAATTGAATTGGCTACAATGGGAAATCATAGTAGTCACCTGCTACTGTCTTCCCTTCCACTGGCATACTGTTATGTTAAAATCAAATCTAATTTTATTTGTCACATGCAGCGAATACAACAGGTGTCCTTACCGTGAAATGCTTACTTAACCAACAATGCAGTTCAAGAAATAGAGTTAATAATTATTAAATAAACAAAAGTAAAAAATAAAATGAAAAGTAACACAATAAATAACAATAACGAGGCTATATACAGGGGGTCCCAGTACCGGGCCAATGTGTGGAGGTACAGGTTAGTCAAGGTATGTTCAGCTCATAACTCTTTTTTTCTCTCTTTCTGTCGTCTGGTGTTCAAAGTAAGACTGAAAACAGTCTGGACTACACTTCCCTCTCATTCTCCATTTTTCTCTCTCTCTCTCTCTGTCGCTCTCACTCTCTCTTCTCTCTCTCTCTCTCCAGTTAATGCCACCTACCATGAGAACTACCACCTACCCTCTTTCCATTTAGTGTGACGAGCATCTTCAGCCAACCGACCCTGGACATTTGGTCAGTCCATCCTGGCCCGATCAAATCTGAAGCAATCCTAGGCGTCTATATTTCACAAGTTTGGACAGCATAGTACAGTATAGCAGAGCACAGTAGAGAACGGTACAGTACAGTAAAGTAAAGTAAAGAAAAGTATAGTATGGTACAGTACTATACAGTAGAGTTCAGTACAGCAGAGCACACTAGAGTAGAGTACAGTATAATGTACTATACTGTACTCTACTCTACTGTGCTTATACTGTGATGTCCAAACTTGTGAAACATAGACATCTATGATTGTTTCAGATTTGGTCTAGTCTGGACCAACCAAATGTGGTCTTGTTTGGGGGTAGAACTCATTACAACATAGCCAGTGTGTACAATAACACCCAAATAAGCAAAATAATGATATTTGTGTACCTATTCAGGATTCTTCACCATGACGATAATGATATTCATATCCATAATTATGCATTTCTGTATAGTACAGATCAGGGATCCATAATATAATTCCAATACCGTTATTCTGTTACATGTTGTAAATCCACTTCACCTACTGTAGTTCAATAATCAACGTTTTTTTATTTTTTTTACTCAATGCGCCATGTCATAGCTGACACCCCATTCTTTCTGCAGATATCTTTAAATCTTAATTCGGAGCAGATATTTAACAGAGTTTTGGGAAAATGTGATCTGAGGGAGCTTTTACTGTAATCCTGTTACCAAACTTTGCATCTGCACAATCCTTCCAGTAAAAGTGTTTTCGTAAAAATGTGAGTAAATTGTTCAAAGTAGTCCTTGTGCATCGAGTTGTACAGTTTGTTAAACTTTGAAATCAATGATTTTTGTTTGGCATACATTTTAAAGTGAAAAATCTGAGTCAAAGTGTAATTCCGTTATCATGCAATTGCCCTTTGTGTTATGTTGTTGGAAGAGAGAGGCCTTTGGCCTTCAATTCCCACACAGAGATGCTATGTGTCCATGGCTACCGGAGTTACAAGAGCGAGAGTGGTTTCCATAGCGAGTCGTTAGAATATCACAATGTCCTCCAGAAGTATTCATCTAGAAAAAGTAATTACCATGTCATCATTATTTTCTCTCTTTCTGTTTTTCTCTAATTTTCTTAATCTCTTCCCTTTTGTCTCTCTCTCAATTTGTCTCTCTGTTCGTCTCTCATATCTCACTAAGGACGTATGACTTGGAGAAATAGAGGGAGAAAGAGAGCGATAGAGTCGTCCCATGTCATTTCAGTAAGTCATGACACCCACCATCTCAGATCATTCAGAAATTGTTTCTGTACTTAGAAACAGAGAGCATTCCTACACCATTATTTTGTTGAATTTATATTTTATCTCTGTGAAATTAAGATAATTAATTGACCCCAAATTGGCCCTTTTAATTTATAGGATACACATAAAATTCAATAAATATAGTACCCAACATCCAATTTGGACCATAATTCTTCCTACCATTGAGTAAAACATGAGGAATAAAATGGTAAAAAGCCACCCACGGATCCTCCACACCTCGGAACCAATCCCACCTCAACAACCAGTATACAGTATCAGTTCTCTATGTCTGACAAGTAGTATAGAGCTGTGGCTTGGGATATTGCTTTTTCATTCTATGTAATGTATTCCCTGTGAATCTTGTGATCCATTTTGTTGGTCTCGTGTTTATTAAATGTATTGCAACATTTTCTTTGCAACTTGGGTAGAACACCAATTGCTTTTGCTCACGATGAAAGTAAATTGTCCAGCCAGTCCATGAAAGCAATTCAATGTGTCCTTCTATTGGCAACGTAATGCCTCAACCAAACACTCTTTGAATTGTCCAACAAACGGCAGCTCTCTGAGGGGGCTATCCCTATAGTGCAATTCTAATACGAAGACTTTTCTTACAAAAATGTTCTAGTGACTAAAATGGTGTGACAACTGTTAACAAAATAATACAATTATAAAACATTGCATTAAAGTAGATCTTCTTTAAATACAAATATTATAAAACACCGCTATATGTAGTGTGATTCGTGACATTTACCATTAAATCCAGCCAAACCTAATACCATTACTATTGCAAAACACTTTGTATATACTAGGGATCCCCTTTTAGCTGCTGCCAGGGCAGCAGCTACTCTTCCTGGAGTCCAAACACATTAAGGCTCTTACATTACACATAAAACAAAAGATAAAACAGTACATCATATAACATTATTACACCACTACATATCTACAATACAAAATGAACAATACCACCATACAATATTATTTCAATCTGCTTGTGTGTAGAGTGCTAGTGTTGTGTGTGTATGCGTGTGTCTGTACCTGTGTGTGTGTCTCTTCACAGTCCCCGCTGTTCCATGAGGTGTATTTTTATCTGTTTTTTAAATCTGATTCTACTGCTTGTATCAGTTACCTGATGTGGAATAGAGTTCCATGTCGTCATGGCTCTATGCAGTACTGTATGCCTCCCATAGTCTGTTCTGGACTTGTGAAGAGACCTCTGGTGGCATGTCTTGTGGGGTATGCATGGGTGTCCAAGCTGTGTGCTAGTAGTTTAGACAGCTCGGTGCATTCAGATTGTCAACACATTTTTAAAAAGTAGTCAATCTCTCCTCCACTGAGCCATGCGACATGTATATCATAAATGTTAGATCCCTGTGTACATTTAAGGCCCAACCAGGCTGCCCTGTTCTGAGCCAATTGTAAGTGTCCTAAGTCCCTCTTTGTGGCACCCTTGACCACATGACAGATCAGTAGTCAAGGTGTGACAAAAATAGGGTCTGTAGGATCTGCCTTGATATAGTGTTGTTAAGAAGGCAGAGCAGTGCTTTATTATGGACAGACTTCTCCCCAATTTAGCTACTGTTGTATCAACATGTTTTGACCATAACGGTGTACAATCCAGGATTACTCCAAGTAGTTTAGTCACCTCAACTTGCTCAATTTCCACATTATTCATAACAAGATATAGTTGAGGTTTAGGGTTCAGGGAATAATTTGTCCCAAATACAGTGCTTTAAGTATTTAAAAAAAATATTTAGGACTAACTTATTCCTTGCCACCCTTTCTGAAATGAACTGCAGCTCCTTGTTAAGTGTTGAAGTAATTTCAGTCGCTGTAGTAGCTGACATGTATAGTGTTGAGTCATCTGCATATATAGACACTAAAAGCCATGTCGTTAGTAAAGAATGAAAAAAGTAAGGGGCCTAGACACCTGCCATGGGGAATTCCTGATTCTACCTGGATTATGTTGGAGAGCCTTCCATTAAAGAATACCATCTGTGTTCTGTTATACAGGTAACTTTTTATCCACAATATAGCAGGGGGTGTAAAGCCATAACACAAGTTTTTCTATCAGCAGACTATGGTCGATAATGTCTAACAAAACAGCCCCCACAATCTTTTCGCCATCAAGGGTTTGAAACAGGCTGATTGGTTGGCTATTTGAGCCAGTAATGGGGGCTTTACTATTCTTAGGTAGCGGAATGACTTTTGCTTTCCTCCTGAGGGTGCACACTTTCTAGTCGGCTTAAATTGAAGATATGGCAAATATACAGTGTGTGTTTGGGATTTTTACCATTGAAGACCATTTGCGACCATAACATTGAAACCATCAGAACTGCTGTAGACAAATGGTTTGCTCGTTCACCAAGAATGGCCTAACTATTCCAGACCTATTTGGAAGGGAATAAATCCCCACAGACAGGGGCCGTTTACTGGACACAGATTAAGCCTAAGAGAAGGACAAACTGAATTTCTTTCATGGAGGACCGGCTTGAATTATAAGGATGACCGCACAATTTATTTTCATCATGAGCAAAGGCTATTGGGTTTCTACCCAAAGTTGCAATGAACATGTTGTGATCCCGTGTGGCTCAGTTGGTAGAGCATGGCACTTACAACGCCAAGGTTAATGGGTCTGATTCCCATGGGAGACCAGTTGGAAAAAGTATGAAAATGCTAAATCTCTTTGGAAAAGAGTGTCTGCTAAATGACTAAAATGTTCACATGTAATCCATTTAATAAACACAAGAGATCAGCAAAATGGATAAAAGGGTGTAGCAGGAAAAGCATCACCAGATTCACAGGGAATACATTACGTAGGATGAAGAAGCAATACGCCAAGCCACAGCTCTATACTACTTGTCAGACACAGAGAACTGATACTATATACTGGTTGTTGGGTGTGTTGAGAATGATCAGTGGGCAAGTGGCTCCTTATAAGGAAGCTGTGGGGCTCACTTCATTCAACACTTGACCTGTTTGTCTCCAAAGTTTCATGTTTCATTCTGGGGAGTGGTTGCGATACTACTGCAGCAGCCAGTAGAAAGGAGATGTCTCATTCCCCTCAGCCTATTAGAAGCATTAGAGAGCTAGCACATGGTATTAATCATACCAGAGATAGCTGTCGATATTTTCCAGCATTGAGAGTGAGAACACACTCCATCTCTACATTACAGGGACCAAAGGAACACACTGATCAGTAGAGCTGAATAAACGCACTACAGGGAATACAGTGTACAGCTTTTTATTTATCTCTCTCGCTCTCTTTCCTGAATTTCATATATTTTATCAGACAGTATGAATAGATGAGAGAGATAGAGAGAAAGTACAATGAAGAGAGAAAGGGAAAGTGAGAGGGGTGTGTGTGCCTCACTTTGTGGGCTATTCCATTACTGAGGTGGTGTGAGCCTCCCCCTCTCCCCTTTTTCCTTTTTCTATTGACAGTGGAAAGAATGTGATTGAATACAGTTACTGTATCTAGTCTGGTTGGAACAGAATAGGGTTCTGTGCTAGAACACAGGCAAACTCAATTTGGAAGACATTTTGCGATAGATTACTTCCAAGGCATTTTCATTTTCAAGGCCAATCTATGAGGAATACTGACAGTGGTTTGACCTCAGCTGAATGATGGCGTTCTGAGGTTAAGTTTAAAGACTCTCTTTCTCTCAATTCAATTCAAAGGGCTGTATTGGTATGGGAAACATGTTCACATCGCCAAAGCAAGTGACATTGATAAGCAAAAGAGAAATAAACGTTCTCTCCCACTAGGTATCTCTCTATCAATTAAATTCAATTCAATTTGCTTTATTGGCATGACGTAACAATGTACATATTGCCAAAGCTTACTTTGGATATTTACAATATTAACATCGTTATTAATAATAATCAATATTCTATCTCTCTCTCGCTCTCTCTTACTCTCTCACTATGTCTCTCTCTCTCTATGGCCCTGTCTCTCTCTCTGACCCTGTCTCTCTCTCTCTGGCCCTGTCTCTCTCTCTGGCCCTGTCTCTCTCTCTTTCCCTGTTTCTCTCTCTTATCCTGTCTCTGTTAAAAAAAGGCTGTCCTGCTCCCCCGCTTTGTTCTAACTTCCCCTCACAGTTGCCTTTCTACTGTACAGGTTTTGCTGTTCTGTAGCTAATGTTAGCGTGGCGATACTGCTTTGCAACTATTGCTTATTCGCCTAAGTGCCATTATTTCATTGGTTGCACAATTGCTGATGAAAAAGTTATTTGCTTGTATTGGTAAACAGTTGGTTGTATGCACACCCTACCACAGCACTTTTCATAGTGGCCTTTGCTAGTGTATTGCACTGCCATGGGCAAGCTTCTAGAATTATTGAAGCTTGTACATGCGCAGAGTAATTTATGACCCTTTGGCGCAGGGCAGATCAGATAATCTCTTCAGCCTGCAGATTCAGATGACAGCTTCACAAGGCCAGAGAGAGAGGGTGCCATAAATCTTGTCCCCTTGTCAATCTCAGTAATTATTTTCTCTCTCTCCAGCAAGAGGCTAATGTTTAGGTTCATGTCATTGCTGCTGTGTTTATAGCCCTTTATAGACTTGTTATAAGTGTAATGCCATATGCCATTTATTAATGTACATATGTACTGTATATTACATAGTTATAACCCTTAAACTAATACAGTTTACATGTGTGCATATTCTTGCCTTATAGAACCACAAGTCATTCGGATTAACACAACAAGTAAGTCATTCCAATCAACATCCATTTTAAAGAACCGAAGTGGTGGTGGTGACGAAGAAAAGGAATAAAAACCCTGAAAGGAGAAGCATCCGCTTTGTTCTTACTGGACATCCTGTAGAGGGTCAGAACCCAAGTCATAATCAGCATTAAGTACAAAGCGGGTGAGGGCTTAGAAGCCAACCACTCAGACGAGCTTCAGCTAGCCGCTTTTTCATGGTCCTTCATTTTGTCGGATTTCTGACCAGCTTCAGGTAGGATGGCTTCATTAGCCGAAGATGACCCGTTTCCGGACCCCAGGATGCAGACGATTTACCCTGCATCCCTAAGCCGTATGCGGCTGCTGTCACCACCCACACCACACACACACAAAGCAGTCGCTTCCCCAATGAAGATCAGCTGCGAGGCCCTACACACCTTTCTCATTGTACCATCGACCAGCCCTGCTCCAGGTCTTGTCTGTGGTTAAGACGTGACCACACCCACTCCAGTTGGGAGCTGGACAGGGACTACGAGGATCTGCTCTGTGAGAGGGAAGAGATCAGGAGTCCGTACTCTAGGTCCACCCGGCCTGAGTCACCGCCCCGGGAGTACAGCTACCGCCACTGCTGTCCTGACCGCCACCGCTCTTGGCATCCCCGGCTAGAGCCATCATCTCCACCACGATAGCACCACTGCTGGTACTCCCAGAGTCGGACCGGCTACTCCCCTGAGAGACACTACTCCAAGCCCTCTCCGTCTGAGTGTTCGCCATCTCCACGGGACCACTGGATCCCCCAATATGTTTTGAGGTGGCCCAGCTATTCACCAGATCGATGTCGCTCCAAGCCTCTCCGGCTGGAGCTTACTTTGTATCTGCGAGAGTGTGGGAGCACCACCTCCACCCGAGGTGGTCCAGTTGCTCTGGCGACTGACGTCCCTCTAGGCCCTCCCGGCCCTCCCGGCCAGAGTCACGGGAGCGTCGAGTCCACTTCTGCTCCCCAGAGTGGTCTAGCACCCCAGCAGATGATAACAACTCCAGAGGGAACAGTCCACTACACCAAGATCTGTATCCCCCTCAGCCAGAGCCTCGACTAGCCTCCAATCGTAGAGCCACAGCCAGCTGTAGCCATGGGGCTCATTCTGGTTGCCGTTGCGGAGTAGTCCTCTCCTCCCAGTGGGGATCCCCTGCTAGTTGAAGCAGCCTCTTGGGTGACAGAGGTTCGACTGTCTGCTACCCTTGAACCTTTAACCACGAAGTATCTACCTGCCTCTCCCGACCTTCAGTCTTTGGCCCTAGTTGCAGGTTCACACTGCTCTGACTTAGGTTCCGGACTCCTGCCATACTGCTAGACTTCCAGTCATCTGTTGTTTTAGGTCCACAGTTCCCTGTACTAGTAGCCACTATGTTTGTTGCTCTGCCAGGCCCTAGGTATCCAACCCAGCTAGGACAAACGTTCGCTTTGTCATCAGGTCTGCAGTATCCTGCCCTGCGCGAACCGCAGACCCCTCCCTTATTTGGTACGCACCGTCCTAGCCCGTCAGGCTTAGAGCCCCTTGCCATGCTAGGCCCTAAGTTAGCTGGCATGTTTTCAGGTCTGCAGTCTTCTGCCTTGCTTGGATTGCAGCCCCCTGCCTTCATTAGTAGGCACTTGCCTATCACACCAGGTTTAGATTATCCTGCCTTGCTAGGCCCTAAATTCACTGCACTAGGCTTGCTGTCTCCAGACACAGTCAGCGCATAGTTCCCTAGACCGCCAGGCTTAGAGCCTCCTCCCCTCCTAGGCATCAAGTTTGACCAGACGCACACAAGGACTGGACTTAACCCGGTCTGGTCCCTTCACTGCTCTGCTCCTCTGCCCCGGCTGTCCTGCGGGATAAGATTAGGCATGCTAGGACTAAACTCCCCCTTGAGGCCAGTGGCCTTTCAGAGACTTTGGCCCTTTCTTGGCCCCCATTAGAGACTGTGCCATTTAGGTTAGAGGCCATTTCGTGGATGTTAATATTTCCATAAGAAATATTGTGGCAGCTGTAAAAAAAAATAATGCCTTCCTGCTCTCCTCATCTCTACCTAACTTCCCCTCACAGTCCTCTTAGTCTCCCTTAAGTTATGTTAGTTTGGCTGCCCAGTCTAACTTAGTCTTCACTTACCCATCATAGTCCTTGGACACTCTGCTATCTAACCTCCAAACGAGCTTCAATGCCATACAACACTCCTTCCGTGGCCTCCAACTGCTCTTAAACGCTAGTAAAACCAAATGCATGCTGCCTGCACTCGCACGCCCGACTAGCATCACCACCCTTGATGGTTCCGACCTAGAATATGTGGACATCTATAAGTACCTAGGTGTCTGGCTAGACTGTAAACTCTCCTTCCAGACTCATATCAAACATCTCCAATCTAAAATCAAATCTAGAGTTGGTTTTCTATTCCGCAACAAAGCCTCCTTCACTCACGCCGCCAAACTTACCCTAGTAAAACTGACTAACCTACCGATCCTCGACTTCGGCGATGTCATCTACAAAATACTCTACTCAGCAAACTGGATGCAGTATATCACAATGCCATCCGTTTTGTTACTAAAGCACCTTATACCACCCACCACTGCGACCTGTATGCTCTAGTCGGCTGGCCCTCGCTACATATTCGTCGCCAAACGCACTGGCTCCAGGTCATCTACAAGTCCATGCTAGGTAAAGCTCCGCCTTATCTCAGTTCACTGGTCACGATGGCAACACCCACCCGTAGCACGCGCTCCAGCAGGTTTATCTCACTGATCATCCCTAAAGCCAACACCTCATTTGGCCGCCTTTCGTTCCAGTTCTCTGCTGCCTGTGACTGGAACAAATAGCAAAAATCGCTGAAGTTGGAGACTTTTATCTCCCTCACCAACTTCAAACATCTGCTATCTGAGCAGCTAACCGATCGCTGAAGCTGTACATAGTCTATCGGTAAATAGCCCACCCAATTTGACCTACCTCATCCCCATACTGTTTATATTTATTTACTTTTCTGCTCTTTTGCACACCAATATCTCTACCTGTACATGACCATCTGATCATTTATCACTCCAGTGTTAATCTGCAAAATTTGTATTATTCGCCTACCTCCTCATGCCTTTTGCACACAATGTATATAGACTCTCTTTTTTTCTACTGTGTTATTGACTTGTTAATTGTTTACTCCAAGTGTAACTCTGTGTTGTCTGTTCACACTGCTAAATCAAATCAAATCAAATTTTATTTGTCACATACACATGGTTAGCAGATGTTAATGCGAGTGTAGCGAAATGCTTGTGCTTCTAGTTCCGACAATGCAGTAATAACCAACGAGTAATCTAACTAACAATTCCAAAAGAACTACTTTATACACACAAGTGTAAAGGGATAAAGAATATGTACATAAAGATATGTGAATGAGAATAATCCTTCCGCAGGTTCACCTACGGAAACCATGTTACGACTTTTACTTCCTCTAGATAGTCAAGTTTGATCGTCTGTACTCGATACCATCCCATTGATCGTCATACATATGAGATGAGTATGTAAACAAAGTGGCATAGTTTAAAGTGGCTAGTGATACATGTATTACATAAAGATGCAGTAGATGATATAGAGTACAGTATATACATAGACATATGAGATGAATAATGTAGGGTATGTAAACATTATATTAAGTAGCATTGTTTAAAGTGGCTAGTGATATATTTGACATGAATTCCCATTATTAAAGTGGCTGGAGTTGAGTCAGTGTGTTGGCAGCAGCCACTCAATGTTAGTGGTGGCTGTTTAACAGTCTGATGACCTTGAGATAGAAGCTGTTTTTCAGTCTCTCGGTCCCAGCTTTGATGCACCTGTACTGACCTCGCCTTCTGGATGATAGCGGGGTGAACAGGCAGTGGCTCGGGTGGTTGTTGTCCTTGATGATCTTTATGGCCTTCCTGTGACATCGGGTGGTGTAGGTGTCCTGGAGGGCAGGTAGTTTGCCCCCGGTGATGCGTTGTGCGGACCTCACTACCCTCTGGAGAGCCTTACGGTTGTGGGCGGAGCAGTTGCCGTACCAGGCGGTGATACAGCCCGACAGGATGCTCTCGATTGTGCATCTGTAGAAGTTTGTGAGTGCTTTTGGTGACAAGCCGAATTTCTTCAGCCTCCTGAGGTTGAAGAGGCGCTGCTGCGCCTTCTTCACGATGCTGTCTGTGTGGGTGGACCAATTCAGTTTGTCTGTGACGTGGACGCAGAGGAACTTAAAACTTACTACCCTCTCCACTGCTGTTCCATCGATGTGGATAGGGGGGTGCTATGCTTTATCTTGGCCAGGTCGCAGTTGCAAATGAGAACTTGTTCTCAACTAGCCTACCTGGTTAAATAAAGGTGAAAAAAAATATTAATAAATAGCCCTGCCATTCCCAACCAATCAGAGTACTTGGAAATAAACACATCTGGACACTGCACCCTCCCACTCAGGTCAGACTGTCATCGTCGTCCGAAGAGAGAATAAGCAAGGATTTTAAGGCATTTTATTGTGGACATAAACTCAAATGCATGAATGCCGTGCGTACAGTGCATTCGGAAAGTATTCAGACCCTTGACTTTTTCCACATTTTGTTACGTTACAGCCTTATTCAAAAATGTATTCAATATTTTTATTATCATTCTACACACAATACTTCATAATGCCAAATCGAAAACAGGTTTTTCATTTAAAAAATGCACATTTATTAAAAATAAAAACAGAAATACCTTATTTACATAAGAATTCAGAATCTTTGCTATGAGACTCAAAATTGTTTCTACAACTTGATTAGAGTCTACCTGTGGTAAATTCAATTGATTGGACATAATGGCACGGTGGCCTCCATCATTCGTAAATGGTTGAAGTTTGGAACCACCAAGACTCTTCCTCTTCTCCTGAACCTGATCGAACATTTCTGGTGGGATCTGAGTGGCTTCGGGACAAGTCTCTGAATGTCCTTGAGTGGCCCGGACTTGAACCTGATCGAACATTTCTGGTGGGTCATTGAATATCCCTTTGAGCATGGTGAAGTTATTAATTAGGCTTTGGATGGTGTATCAATACACCCAGTCATTACAAAGACAACGGTGTCCTTCCTAACTCAGTTGTTGGAGAGGAAGGAAACCGCACAGGGGTTTCACCATGAGGCCAATGGTGACTTTAACAGTTACAGAGTTGAATGGCTGTGATAGGAGAAAACTGAGGCTGGATCAACAACATTGTAGTTACTCCACAATACTAACCTAAAGGGCAGAGTGAAAAGAAATAAGTATGTACAGAATAAAAAACATTCCAAAACATGCATCCTGTTTGTAATAATTAAAACGGCCAAAAATGTGGCAAAGAAATTACCTTTATGTCCTGAATGTCCATAACGCTTTGTTTATGTTTGGGGGAAATCCAACACATCACTGAGTACCACTCTTAATATTTTTAAGCATAGTGGTGTTTATGGGTATGCTTGTCATTGGCAAGGACTAGGGAGTTTTTTTTAGGATGAAAATAAATTGGAATAGAGCTAAGCTAAGGCAAAATCCTGAGAAAAACCTGGTTCAGTCTGTTTCCCAACACACTGGGATACCAAGTTACATTTCAGCAGGAAAATAACCTAAAACACAAGGCCAAATCTACACTAGAGTTTCTTACCAAAACAAAATCCAATGTAACTGAGTGGCCTAGTCAGGGTTTTGACTTAAATTGTCTTGAAAATGTATGGCAAGACTGGAACATGTCTGTCTAGCAAGGATCAACATCCAACTTGACAGAGCTTGAAAATGTATACAAATAATCATTTGCAAATATTGTACAATCCTGGTGTGCGAAAACTCAAAAAGACTCACAGCTGTAATCACTGGCAAAGGTGATTCTAACATGTATTGACTAAGGGGGGTGAATATTTCTGTAAATGACATATTTCTGTATTTATTTAATTTTCAATAAATGTGCAAAAACAATCTAAAAACATGTTTTCACTTTGTCATTATGTGGTATTGTGTGTAGATGGGTGAAAAAAAATATTTAATACATTTTGAATTCAAGCTGTAACACAACTTAATGTGGAATAAGTCAAGGGGTATGAATACTTTCTGAAGGCACTGTAACTCTCTCACACAGACACAGGGGGAAGGCTGTGACAGTCATGAAATTTTGGATGATGGTGATTGCCAAATGACCGCGGTCACGGTAATTACCGTTATAATAGTATGTGCCAGAGGTGTGGACTTGAGTCACATGACTTGCAAATCGACTTTGACTTTAACACCAATGACTCATGACTTAACTTGGAATGAGCCTTTTGACTCAACCTGACTTGATATCCTCCCCCAAGCCCAAATATTAAAAATGATGCTATTAAAAAAAGTGTGCAGCACATCAACTCTTCATTTAACGGATTTGAACAGTTTAAATCGGACAGCAGCCAATCAAATTGTGCCAGCTGAGAAAAAGTTGCCAGAGGAACATCGGCCGGGTGAATTTAGATGGAACCCTTGGAAAGATGATACCCCAAATTATTATTTTCGGATATAAAAACTAAGCTGTATCAACAAAAAACGGAATGCAACTTGCAAACATGCAGGAAGAAAATGACAGACGGAGGCGCAACAACTAACAACTTTGTTCGACATTTGAAACTGCACAAAGAACGGTAAGACGTGGCTAATATAGCTGACAGCTATATAATTTATAATTTTGCTAGTGTAGCATGTAGGCTAACATGACGTTAAATCAATGACCCTCCACACAGTCAGTCAGTGCGGGAACGTGATCATTGCACCCAAGATTTAGCAACAACTGGCAAGGCAGTTGGTGGCCTAAATCCTGCCTGATGTTACTGCTGTTCCTGTAACCACACACAGAGAGAGGGGGGGGGGGGGGGGGGGGGGGGGGGGTCTTTCTTATGGCTACCCATGTATTTCCATGGAAATATAAAGTTTATTTGGAAAGTAATAGATATATATATTTTTAAAAGCATTCATGATTTGCGTAAATGTAATATACTAACTATTACTCTTGTTAAAAATATGAATTGGTATTACATTTGGTGAAGAGCACATTATGACTTGTTTAGGACTCGAACTCAAAGTTTAGGACTTGAGATTTGACTTGAGACTTGTTGGTCTTGACTCGGACTTGCCTGTCTTGACTTGGGACTTCACTTGGGACATGAATGCTAAGACTTGAGACTTACTTGTGACTTGTAAAACAGTGACTTGGTCCCACCTCTGGTATGTGCTGCCATAGAAATAGAATGAATACAAAGGGAATCCCCAATTCGGGTGTACACATAGGAGCAAAGCAGGAAGTAAAATATAGTGTACCTATGAATCTACCAGTCAAATTACTAGGGTTAGAGGTTCCAAGCCCGTTCTACTCAATATATTTCTACACTTTCTACTGCTGCATTGTGATTGTGAAGGGCGTTGCCTGGGAAACCGAAGAATTGTTTGCTTGTTTCTGCAAAGAGCAACAAAGTTTCATTACATTGTTAAGAGTCCATGTTAAGGCCGAAATGGACTCAACCGCACGAATGCCCGGCCTTCCCGTCTTTTTGTTACTACGGTCATTTTTAAAATTGTAATGAACCTTTATTTAACTAGGCAAGTAAGTTAAGAACAAATTCTTATTTACAATGACGGCCTACCAAAAGGCCTCCTGCGGGGACTTGGGCTCGGATTAAAAATGTTAAAAATGTAGGACAAAACGCACATCATGACAAGAGATACAACACTACATAAAGACAGACCTAAGACAACAACATAGCATGGCAGCAACACATGATAATACAACATGGTAGAAACACATGACAACAACATGACAGCCACACAACATGGCAGCAGCACAACATGGTGGCAGCACAAAACATGGTACTATCACTTTGAATAATGACGGGAACAGGCGCGGGAATACAAAAATATGTTTTATTTATTTCCCTAACCAAAATAGAGTATGTCCTGAAAATAACGGTGACGAATCAGGGATGTAACCCAAATAAAGAGCGGAGTGTAAACCTGTAATAAATACACGGGACGAGACCCGTAATAACAAGTGCACACTAACACAGTATGTAAACCGTAATACAATGTACAGTAAACGTAGCATGAAAGCTGATACCGCAGAGCACAGGTCAAGACCAACGGACATGGAACAATAATCGACAAGGACAATGGGGGAAAAGAGGGCACAATTATACACATACTAATCAGGGGGAATAGGAACCAGGTGTGCGTAATGAGACAAGACAGTCCGGGGTTGGTGGTGATGATCCAGTTCAGTGACGCCTAAAAGGCCAGTGACGTAGACCCCCGGAGCTGGTGAACAGAATGAGCAGCAGTACGGGGAATCCGTGACAGGTACAAACATTATTGGGCAGAGACAACAGCACAAAGGGCAAGAATGTAGAGACAACAATACATCATCTCTCTTTGAATGAAGAGATGGCGTTAAAACTGTCCAGTTTGAGTGGTTTTTGCAGCTCATCCCAGTCGCTAGCTGCAGCAAACTGAAAAGAGGAGCGGCCCAGGGGCGTGTGTGCTTTGGGGACCTTTAACAGAATGCGACTGGCAGAACGGGTGTTGTATGTGGAGGATGAGGGCTGCAGTTGGTATCTCAGATAGGGGGGAGTGAGGCCTAAGAGGGTTTTATAAATAAGCATCAACTAGTGGGTCTTGCGACGGGTATACAGACCAGTGACCAGTTTACAGAGGAGTATAGAGTGCAGTGATGTGTCCTTTAATAAGGATCCGCCCCTTTTTTTCAATTTTTGCCTAAAATGACATACCCAAATCTAACTGCCTGTAGCTCAGGCCCTGAAGCAAGGATATGCATATTCAAATGGTACCATTTGAAAGGAAACACTTTGAAGTTTGTGGAAATGTGAAATTAATATAGGAGCATATAACATATTAGATCTGGTAAAAGATAATACAAAGAAAAAAACAACCGTTCTTTTGTATTTTTTTGTACCATCATCTTTGCAATGCAAGAGAAAGGTCATAATGTATTATTCCAGCCCAGGTGCAATTTAGATTTTGGCCAATATATGGCAGCAGTGTATGTGCAAAGTTTTAGACTGATCCAATGAACCATTGCATATCTCTTCAAAATGTTGTAGCAAGACTGCCCAAATGTGCCTAATTTGTTTATTAATAACTTTTCATGTTCAAAATTGTGCACTCTCATCAAACAATAGCATGGTATTATTTCACTGTAATAGCTACTGTAAATTGGACAGTGCAGTTAGATGAACAAGAATTGAAGCTTTCTGCCAATATCAGACATGTCTATGTCCTGGGAAATGTTCTTATTACTTACAACCTCATGCTAATCGCATTGGCCTACGTTAGCTCAACCGTCCCGTGGAAGGGACACTCATCCCAAAGAAGACAAGGAGCATTGGTCGCAAATCTGATGGCCGAATGGTAAAGAACATCTAGCCGCTCGAGAGCACCCGTACCTGCCAATCTATAAATTACGTCTCCATAATCTAGCATGGTTAGGATGGTCATCTGAATCAGGGTTAGTTTGGCAGCTGGGGTGAAAAAGGAACGATTATGATAGAGGTTATATTATTTTCATGATGTCTTCATCTATAACAGATGGTTAAATGCCTATACGGTAATTGTGCCAGGCCTATACAGTGGATACAGTTACCGGGAGACAGTTACCAGGGACTGGTTCTGCAATATAAAAGTGGAAAAGGCATGGGGAGCAGTTCCATTTGCTTGGAAAAGCACATCTCTTTTAATCAACAAGTATGACACAGAGACCTCGCTTGCTCCATTTCCCAAATAACATTTAATCTGCCCAGGGAGGGAGGGAGAGGGATAGAGAGATGGGTGGGGGTAGAGAGAGGGATGTTGAGAGAGGGTGAAAGAGGAGTTTTGAAAGAGAGGGGGAGGAGGTAGAGAGAAAGACCAAGCAAGAACGCTCTGTCATTAGCGTGTAGCAGTCAGCAGCCAGGAGCAGGTAGTCTGGTCGGGAGCGTCAATAAGACAGAAAGAAGATATAACATTGTTTCAGCCTCCATTCTCACAGCTCAGGAACAGCAGAGAGGACAAGGTCAGCACTGTTCACTTCTACACTAACTGTATCTATCCCCCCTCTCCTCGCCTCTCTGACGGCTTCAGAACGCCCACTGTATCCATACAACACCACAGGACTCCTCATCTAGGTTAGACCATATCCCTGAGTGTGTGTGTGTTTGTGTGTGTGAGTGTGTGTAGAGTCTCTCTCTCTCTCTGTTTATCTATTCTAATACAGTATGTCTGTCTGTCCCCATCTGTTGTAAAGCCAATTGGAGACCTGAGTGTGGTTCATATTTCTGCTCTCTAATAAAGCCAGCAGTAAAGACATTTGAGACAGAATGTAGAAATCAGAATGATGACCACAGCATTACCATTCCCTCTGGAATCATGGAAATTGCCTTTCTATTAGCTTGGCAAACCTCCAGCACACTTTATCCCCATTACAAACACACACACACCCACACACACTCGTGCAGGAAAACCTACAGTGCGCTCAAAGCGACAGGATGGGATAGGTTTACCCCGGTGGTAGTTTACCCACCTTGAGGGAGATCTCTCTGTGAAGCCCCACCACTGCCAACCCAACAACAAAGAAGAACAGCTCTGAGAGTACTACAAGGAATCTACACTCTGGCCCTACCATCACTGTAAAACACAAGGTACAGTGCCTTGCGAAAGTATTCGGCCCCCTTGAACTTGCGACCTTTTGCCACATTTCAGGCTTCAAACATAAAGATATAAAACTGTATTTTTTTGTGAAGAATCAACAACAAGTGGGACACAATCATGAAGTGGAACAACATTTATTGGATATTTCAAACTTTTTTAACAAATCAAAAACTGAAAAATTGGGCGTGCAAAATTATTCAGCCCCCTTAAGTTAATACTTTGTAGCGCCACCTTTTGCTGCGATTACAGCTGTAAGTCGCTTGGGGTATGTCTCTATCAGTTTTGCACATCGAGAGACTGACATTTTTTCCCATTCCTCCTTGCAAAACAGCTCGAGCTCAGTGAGGTTGGATGGAGAGCATTTGTGAACAGCAGTTTTCAGTTCTTTCCACAGATTCTCGATTGGATTCAGGTCTGGACTTTGACTTGGCCATTCTGTCAGGTGCGTGAATGAGGACCCAAAAGCGAATTAACAAACAGAGTTTCTTTAATGATGAACACACGTGGGCTCAGATGGACAGGTAGATTCCGACAGGACAGGACAAGGTTGCAGCAAACACGATGATAGTCTGGTTCAGGCATGAGACACACAAACAAGAATCCGACAAAGACAGGAGCAGAAACAGAGAGAGATATAGGGACCTAATCAGAGGGAAAAAGGGAACAGGTGGGAAAAGGGGTGAATGAGGTAGTCAGAGAAGACAAGGAACAGCTGGGGGAAAGAGGGACAGAAACGGTAACCTAGTACGACCAGCAGAGGGAGACAGGGTGAAAGGAAAGGACAGAAAGACACAACATGACAATACATGACAGTACCCCCCCACTCACCGAGCGCCTCCTGGCGCACTCGAGGAGGAAACCTGGCGGCAACGGAGGAAATCCTCGATCAGCGCACGGTCCAGCACGTCCCGAGAGGGAACCCAACTCCTCTCCTCAGGACCGTACCCCTCCCAATCTACGAGGTACTGGTGACCACGGCCCCGAGGACACATGTCCAAAATCCTACGGACCCTGTAGATGGGTGCGCCCTCGACAAGGATGGGGGGGGGGGGGGGGAAGACGAGCGGGGGCGCGAAGAACGGGCTTGATACAGGAGACATGGAAGACCGGGTGGACGCGACGAAGGTATCGCGGAAGAAGAAGTCGAACTGCGACAGGATTAATGACCCGAGAAATACGGAACGGACCAATGAACCGCGGGGTCAACTTGCGAGAAGCCGTCTTAAGGGGAAGGTTCTGAGTGGAGAGCCAAACTCTCTGACCGCGACAATATCTAGGACTCTTAGTTCTACGCTTATTAGCAGCCCTCACAGTCTGCGTCCTATAACGGCAAAGTGCAGACCTGACCCTCTTCCAGGTGCGCTCGCAACGTTGGACAAAAGCCTGAGCGGAGGGGACGCTGGACTCGGCGAACTGAGATGAGAACAGCGGAGGCTGGTACCCGAGGCTACTCTGAAAAGGAGATAGCCCGGTCGCAGACGAAGGAAGCGAGTTGTGGGCGTATTCTGCCCAGGGGAGCTGTTCTGACCAAGACGCAGGGTTGCGAAAAGAAAGACTGCGTAAGATGCGACCAATAGTCTGATTGGCCCGTTCTGCTTGACCGTTAGACTGGGGGTGAAAGCCGGAAGAGAGACTGACGGAAGCCCCAATCAAACGGCAAAACTCCCTCCAAAATTGAGACGTGAATTGCGGACCTCTGTCCGAAACGACGTCTGACGGAAGGCCATGAATTCTGAAAACATTCTCGATGATGATTTGTGCCGTCTCTTTAGCAGAAGGAAGCTTAGCAAGAGGAATGAAATGAGCCGCCTTAGAGAACCTATCGACAACCGTAAGAATAACAGTCTTCCCCGCTGACGAAGGCAGTCCGGTGACAAAATCTAAGGCGACGTGAGACCACGGTCGAGAGGGAATGGGAAGCGGCCTGAGACGGCCGGCAGGAGGGGAGTTACCGGACTTAGTCTGCGCGCAGACCGAACAAGCAGCCACGAAACGACGCGTGTCATGCTCCCGGGTGGGCCACCAAAAACGCTGGCGAATGGAAGCAAGCGTACCCCGAACGCCAGGGTGGCCGGCTAACTTGGCAGAGTGAGCCCACTGAAGAACGGCCAGACGAGTAGGAACGGGAACGAAAAGAAGGTTCCTAGGACAAGCGCGCGGCGACGGAGTGTGAGTGAGCGCTTGCTTTACCTGCCTCTCAATTCCCCAGACAGTCAACCCGACAACACGCCCCTCAGGGAGAATCCCCTCGGGGTCAGTGGAGGCTACTGAAGAACTGAAGAGACGAGATAAAGCATCAGGCTTGGTGTTCTTAGAGCCCGGACGATAAGAAATCACGAACTCGAAACGAGCGAAAAACAGCGCCCAACGCGCCTGACGCGCATTAAGTCGTTTGGCAGAACGGATGTACTCAAGGTTCCTATGGTCAGTCCAAACGACAAAAGGAACGGTCGCCCCCTCCAACCACTGTCGCCATTCGCCTAGGGCTAACCGGATGGCGAGCAGTTCGCGGTTTCCCACATCATAGTTACGTTCCGACGGCGACAGGCGATGAGAAAAATACGCGCATGGGTGGACCTTGTCGTCAGAGAGGGAGCGCTGAGAAAGAATGGCTCCCACGCCCACCTCTGACGCGTCAACCTCGACAACGAACTGTCTAGAGACGTCAGGTGTAACAAGGATAGGAGCGGATGTAAAACGATTCTTGAGGAGATCAAAAGCTCCCTGGGCGGAAACGGACCACTTAAAGCACGTCTTGACAGAAGTAAGGGCTGTGAGAGGAGCTGCCACCTGACCGAAATTACGGATGAAACGACGATAGAAGTTCGCGAAGCCGAGAAAGCGCTGCAGCTCGACGCGTGACTTAGGGGCGGGCCAATCAATGACAGCTTGGACCTTAGCGGGATCCATCTTAATGCCTTCAGCGGAAATAACAGAACCGAGAAATGTGACGGAGGAGGCATGAAAAGTGCACTTCTCAGCCTTCACAAAAAGACAATTCTCTAAAAGGCGCTGGAGGACACGTCGAACGTGCTGAACATGAATCTGGAGTGACGGTGAAAAAATCAGGATATCGTCAAGGTAAACGAAAACAAAGATGTTCAGCATGTCTCTCAGGACATCATTGACTAATGCCTGAAAGACAGCTGGAGCGTTAGCGAGGCCGAAAGGAAGAACCCGGTATTCAAAGTGCCCTAACGGAGTGTTAAACGCCGTCTTCCACTCGTCCCCCTCCCTGATGCGCACGAGATGGTAAGCGTTACGAAGGTCCAACTTAGTGAAAAACCTGGCTCCCTGCAGGATCTCGAAGGCTGAAGACATAAGAGGAAGCGGATAACGATTCTTCACTGTTATGTCATTCAGCCCTCGATAATCTATGCAGGGGCGCAGAGACCCGTCCTTCTTCTTGACAAAAAAAAACCCCGCTCCGGCGGGAGAGGAGGAGGGGACTATGGTACCGGCGTCAAGAGCTACAGACAAATAATCCTCGAGAGCCTTACGTTCGGGAGCCGACAGAGAGTATAGTCTACCCCGGGGGGGAGTGGTTCCCGGAAGGAGATCAATACTACAATCATACGACCGGTGTGGAGGAAGAGAGGTGGCCCTGGACCGACTGAACACCGTGCGCAGATCGTGATATTCCTCCGGCACCCCTGTCAAATCACCAGGCTCCTCCTGTGAAGAAGAGACAGAGGAAACAGGAGGGATAGCAGACATTAAACATTTCACATGACAAGAGACGTTCCAGGAGAGGATAGAATTACTAGACCAATTAATGGAAGGATTATGACAAACTAGCCAGGGATGGCCCAAAACAACAGGTGTAAAAGGTGAACGAAAAATTAAAAAAGAAATGGTTTCGCTATGATTACCAGAAACAGTGAGGGTTAAAGGTAGCGTCTCACGCTGAATCCTGGGGAGAGGACTACCATCCAGGGCGAACAAGGCCGTGGACTCCCTTAACTGTCTGAGAGGAATGTCATGTTCCCGAGCCCAGGTCTCGTCCATAAAACAGCCCTCCGCCCCAGAGTCTATTAAGGCACTGCAGGAAGCTGACGAACCGGTCCAGCGTAGATGGACCGACAAGGTAGTGCAGGATCTTGAAGGAGAGACAGGAGTAGTAGCGCTCACCAGTAGCCCTCCGCTTACTGATGAGCTCTGGCTTTTACTGGACATGAAGTGACAAAATGACCAGCAGAACCGCAATAGAGACAGAGGCGGTTGGTGATTCTCCGTTCCCTCTCCTTAGTCGAGATGCGGATACCTCCCAGCTGCATAGGCTCAGCTCCCGAGCCGGCAGAGGAAGATGGTAGTGATGCGGAGAGGGGGCAACGGAGAACGCGAGCTCCTTTCCACGAGCTCGGTGACGAAGATCAACCCGTCGCTCAATGCGAATAGCGAGTTCAATCAAGGAATCCACGCTGGAAGGAACCTCCCGGGAGAGAATCTCATCCTTTACCTCTGCGCGGAGACCCTCCAGAAGACGAGCGAGCAAAGCCGGCTCGTTCCAGCCACTGGAGGCAGCAAGAGTGCGAAACTCAATAGAGTAGTCTGTTATGGATCGATTGCCTTGACATAGGGAAGACAGGGCCCTGGAAGCCTCCTCCCCAAAAACAGATCGATCAAAAACCCGTATCATCTCCTCCTTAAAGTCCTGATACTGGTTAGTACACTCAGCCCTTGCCTCCCAGATTGCCGTGCCCCACTCACGAGCCCGTCCAGTAAGGAGAGATATGACGTAGGCGACACGAGCAGTGCTCCTGGCGTAAGTGTTGGGCTGGAG
This sequence comes from Oncorhynchus mykiss, assembly GCF_013265735.2. Taxonomy (NCBI): domain Eukaryota; kingdom Metazoa; phylum Chordata; class Actinopteri; order Salmoniformes; family Salmonidae; genus Oncorhynchus; species Oncorhynchus mykiss. Next base: position 29,467,529 of record NC_050570.1, read on the forward strand.
AGAAAACACAATATCACACTGGGTGAGGAACGAGCGGCATTCAGTGGGCTCCCCAGAGTAACACGGCGGGTTATTGATTCTGGGCTCCGGAGATTCGAAAGCCCTGGAAGTGGCCGGTGGATCGAGGCGGAGATGGTGAACCTGTTCTGTGAGGTTGGAGACTTGGGTGGCCAGGGTCTCAACGGCATGTCGAGCAGCAGACAATTCCTGCTCGTGTCTGCCTAGCATCGCTCCCTGGATCTCGACGGCTGAGTGGAGAGGATCCGAAGTCGCTGGGTCCATTCTTGGTCGGATTCTTCTGTCAGGTGCGTGAATGAGGACCCAAAAGCGAATTAACAAACAGAGTTTCTTTAATGATGAACACACGTGGGCTCAGATGGACAGGTAGATTCCGACAGGACAGGACAAGGTTGCAGCAAACACGATGATAGTCTGGTTCAGGCATGAGACACACAAACAAGAATCCGACAAAGACAGGAGCAGAAACAGAGAGAGATATAGGGACCTAATCAGAGGGAAAAAGGGAACAGGTGGGAAAAGGGGTGAATGAGGTAGTCAGAGAAGACAAGGAACAGCTGGGGGAAAGAGGGACAGAAACGGTAACCTAGTACGACCAGCAGAGGGAGACAGGGTGAAAGGAAAGGACAGAAAGACACAACATGACAATACATGACACATTCTAACACCTGGATATGTTTATTTTTGAACCATTCCATTGTAGATTTTGCTTTATGTTTTGGATCATTGTCTTGTTGGAAGACAAATCTCCATCCCAGTCTCAGGTCTTTTGCAGACTCCATCAGGTTTTCTTCCAGAATGGTCCTGTATTTGGCTCCATCCATCTTCCCATCAATTTTAACCATCTTCCCTGTCCCTGCTGAAGAAAAGCAGGCCCAAACCATGATGCTGCCACCAACATGTTTGACAGTGGGGATGGTGTGTTCAGCTGTGTTGCTTTTACGCCAAACATAACGTTTTGCATTGTTGCCAAAAAGTTCAATTTTGGTTTAATCTGACCAGAGCACCTTCTTCCACATGTTTGGTGTGTCTCCCAGGTGGCTTGTGGCAAACTTTAAAACAACACTTTTTATGGTTATCTTTAAGAAATAGCTTTCTTCTTGCCACTCTTCCATAAAGGCCAGATTTGTGCAATATACGACTGATTGTTGTCCTATGGACAGAGTCTCCCACCTCAGCTGTAGATCTCTGCAGTTCATCCAGAGTGATCATGGCCCTCTTGGCTGCATCTCTGATCAGTCTTCTCCTTGTATGAGCTAAAAGTTTAGAGGGACGGCCAGGTCTTGGTAGATTTGCTGTGGTCTGATACTCCTTCCATTTCAATATTATCGCTTGCACAGTGCTCCTTGGGATGTTTAAAGCTTGGGAAATCTTTTTGTATCCAAATACGGCTTTAAACTTCTTCACAACAGTATCTCGGACCTGCCTGGTGTGTTCCTTGTTCTTCATGATGCTCTCTGCGCTTTTAACGGACCTCTGAGACTATCACAGTGCAGGTGCATTTATACGGAGACTTGATTACACACAGGTGGATTGTATTTATCATCATTAGTCATTTAGGTCAACATTGGATCATTCAGAGATCCTCACTGAACTTCTGGAGAGAGTTTGCTGCACTGAAAGTAAAGGGGCTAAATAATTTTGCACGCCCAATTTTTCAGTTTTTGATTTGTTTAAAAAGTTTGAAATATCCAATAAATGTCGTTCCACTTCATGATTGTGTCCCACTTGTTGTTGATTCTTCACAAAAAAATACAGTTTTATATCTTTATGTTTGAAGCCTGAAATGTGGCAAAAGGTCGCAAAGTTCAAGGGGGCCGAATACTTTCGCAAGGCACTGTATATCCTTGTGTTTTCAGTGTGTAGTGGCTCTGTCCTTGTTGTTAAAGAGACACCAGTGGCCTGCTCTCTCTTGCTATCTTATCTGCTGTGCTATAACACACAAATGCTGCAGTGTCTGCCTGTTTTCACAGCGGAGTGATTGTTGTTTTAAGGACACACACACACCGTGGCTAAGCCGCTCTAGGTTGCTATCTTAACACCCTGCCGGGAGAGGGGAGAGAGGGGAAGAAAAGTGGAATGGGAGAGAGAGAAGGCTATTCCAGCTGCCAAGAGCATCTGTGGATTGGAGTGGACTGAGGTGTGGCTTTGTCTGCTGTTATGGTATGGTTGACTTAATTTACTCCGGCTATCAGGAATATTTGTGGGGAATCTTGCAAGAAAGACCCCTCCCTCCCAATCAATCTAGCAGACTGAAAGTTGGAGAGAGTTCAGACTTATCCAAAATGTCACACATTGTGAAGAGTTTCAATCGCCCATTTCTTTATGTATCGGTACTCTGTCCCACAGTTTCTTTAGAGAATAGTTACTTGACCGAGAAGTTAGTTATTTCGCTCTGCCTCTTGTCCTCTGGACCACTGTCCTTGAGTGAAGTTGAGGTGAAAACTTTCAAACCTTTTCACAATGCATGGGTGGGTCCGTGACTCTCCACCCGGTCCGATGGATCCTGAAGAGTTTCTGGGCAGACAGATTGAGTGCCTTGGGTAACTGTTCTGTCAATCTTCAATACTTTCCATTTCAGTTAAACACCAGCAGATAACCCCACTGTCAAAATCAGTCTGTGAGTGTTGACTTTGCTAACAGCACTGACACTTTTCTCAAACCAACTTCTAACTGTCTGACTGACTGAGCACCCTTCTGACTTGACAGAAATAAAAAAGCTTTTAAGAAAATATCCAAATGCATAATACATTTTAATATTACGATTCAGTGAGCAGTTTGTCTGCCAATGAGGCAAAAAAAATTAACTTGGTGAATTAAAATGTTTTATTATTTCTCTTACTAAACTGCATCATTGGCCAGATCGTTAACGGTTCACTGGGTCAATTCAATACCCAACACCAGTGAGCTAGCCATTCTAACAGATGGTCTGCTGGCCACATCAGACAAGACAGCCATCATACGTCACACCCCCATGCAAATGCTCCAAGAGAATGGCAGTAATTGGCAGACTAAGAGAGACAGGGAAAGAGAGAGATGAGGAGAGGAATATTTTTTGGAGAGAGAGATGCTCTTCAAACATCAGTGTCTGTAAAGTACAGATCACTTCAACTGATAAAATAGCAAATGATTGGGGGAGAGAAAGAGAGAATGAAAGAGAGGGGGAGAGGCAGAGAAGGAGAGAGAGCGCAAGAGAATGAAAATGTCTGTCCATTTGCCAACTCCTAGTTGTTGATATTTCTCCACTACACATGGAAATCACCTCAACGTTCCTTCCCACCCCCAATTCATTAATATACTTTAATATATATGTAATTCTTTGGAGGAGGAACCTTCTTATCTATAATAAGAAATTACCTCTGGTGGGTTACTTTAAAGGAATTTCTCATTTTCACAGAGGGGCTGTTCTATGTTTCTGCCATGATTTTCATCAAGGGACACGAGAGAGAGAAAAAAAGAAGAGAAGCAAATTACCTGTGCTCAACTAATGAAATATTGCACAGGATGATATGTATCACTGAGGAGTCCCTCCCTGGAGATTGCATGATGTTAACAGTTGGTGAATGTAAATGGTTCACTCCTTTTTAAATGGCTTTTGCGACAACTTTTTTGCAAGTGATATTTCATCACAATATTTCAACACCTGCCTTTTCTGTAGCTCTGTTACCTCAGTTTTTTTTAGTAGAGGGGATGTTTACTGGAAAATAATGTTTGGCAGAGCAGGCCTTCTATTCTAAATGAAGGAGATCTCACAGTAGTGTTAGCAATACAGCAGTGTGTCATGTCCCCTATCTGTATAACACAGCCAGTCACTTAACAACAAATAGGGTACAGACAGTGTCAGTGTAGCTAGCTAGCATGCTAACCTTATCTAGCTAGCTAATGTTATCTGTTGTTGCTGTGTTCTTTTTCTACATTGTATTCAAAAGATTAGCCAACTGGCTAGGCTATGACTGGTTTAGGAGCTGGATTTGTCATAAGCATGTAGGGTAAACTTTGCCACAGATGGAAACCAGTATGTTCGACTTCGGAATCTATTACTATTTTCAAAGTTTTGTAATTTTCCATAAATTGAGGGCGCAAATTTGCAATGGAAATAGTAATAAGAGGAAGCTCTGATAATATGGATAACTATTGAAATGTTAAGAGAAATGCATTCCTCTCCATTGTAATAGACACGGTCCAAACTTTGGAAGGTAGGCTGCTGGCAGGCTTCGGCTGCAGTACAGCAAAGCCAAATCAGACCGTGCTCATGGTTCTCACAGGGGAGGTGAAATGATAGAGACTGTTAATTAAACAGCCATCACTAACACAGAGAAGCTGCTGCCTACGTACAGACTTGAAGTCATTGGCCACTTTAATAAATGGATCACTAGTCACTTTAATAATGCCACTTTAATAATGTTTTCATATCTTGCATTACTCATCTCCTATGTATATAGTGTATGTTATACCAATGCCGCTCTGTCATTGCTCATCCATATATTTATATGTATATATTCTTATTCCATTCATTTACTTAGATGTGTGTGTATTAGGTAGTTCTTGTGGAATGGTTAGATGAGATATTAGATATTGCTGCACTGTCGGAACTAGAAGCACAAGCATTTCGCTACACTCGCAATAACATCTGCTAACCATGTGTATGTGACAAATATAATGTTATTTGATTTTGATGATAGTGTCACGATCGTCATAATGAGTATACCAAGGCGCAGCGTGAGTAGAGTTCCACATACAGTGCCTTGCGAAAGTATTCGGCCCCCTTGAACTTTGCGACCTTTTGCCACATTTCAGGCTTCAAACATAAAGATATACAACTGTATTTTTTTGTGAAGCATCAACAACAAGTGGGACACAATCATGAAGTGGAACGACATTATTGGATATTTCAAACTTTTTTAACAAATCAAAAACTGAAAAATTGGGCGCTTGGGGTATGTCTCTATCAGTTTTGCACATCGAGAGACTGAACATTTTTCCCATTCCTCCTTGCAAAACAGCTCGAGCTCAGTGAGGTTGGATGGAGAGCATTTGTGAACAGCAGTTTTCAGTTCTTTCCACAGATTCTCGATTGGATTCAGGTCTGGACTTTGACTTGGCCATTCTAACACCTGGATATGTTTATTTTTGAACCATTCCATTGTAGATTTTGCTTTATGTTTTGGATCATTGTCTTGTTGGAAGACAAATCTCCATCCCAGTCTCAGGTCTTTTGCAGACTCCATCAGGTTTTCTTCCAGAATGGTCCTGTATTTGGCTCCATCCATCTCCCCATCAATTTTAACCATCTTCCCTGTCCCTGCTGAAGAAAAGCAGGCCCAAACCATGATGCTGCCACCACCATGTTTGACAGTGGGGATGGTGTGTTCAGCTGTGTTGCTTTTACGCCAAACATAACGTTTTGCATTGTTGCCAAAAAGTTCAATTTTGGTTTCATCTGACCAGAGCACCTTCTTCCACATGTTTGGTGTGTCTCGCAGGTGGCTTGTGGCAAACTTTAAACAACACTTTTTATGGATATCTTTAAGAAATGGCTTTCTTCTTGCCACTCTTCCATAAAGGCCAGATTTGTGCAATATACGACTGATTGTTGTCCTATGGGCAGAGTCTCCCACCTCAGCTGTAGATCTCTGCAGTTCATCCAGAGTGATCATGGGCCTCTTGGCTGCATCTCTGATCAGTCTTCTCCTTGTATGAGCTGAAAGTTTAGAGGGACGGCCAGGTCTTGGTAGATTTGCAGTGGTCTGATACTCCTTCCATTTCAATATTATCGCTTGCACAGTGCTCCTTGGGATGTTTAAATCTTTTTGTATCCAAATCCGGCTTTAAACTTCTTCACAACAGTATCTCGGACCTGCCTGGTGTGTTCCTTGTTCTTCATGATGCTCTCTGCGCTTTTGACGGATCTCTGAGACTATCACAGTGCAGGTGCATTTATACGGAGACTTGATTACACACAGGTGGATTGTATTTATCATCATTAGTCATTTAGGTCAACATTGGATCATTCAGAGATCCTCACTGAACTTCTGGAGAGAGTTTGCTGCACTGAAAGTAAAGGGGCTGAATAATTTTGCACGCCCAATTTTTCAGTTTTTGATTTGTTAAAAAAGTTTGAAATATCCAATAAATGTCGTTCCACTTCATGATTGTGTCCCACTTGTTGTTGATTCTTCACAAAAAAATACAGTTTTATATCTTTATGTTTGAAGCCTGAAATGTGGCAAAAGGTCGCAAAGTTCAAGGGAGCCGAATACTTTCGCAAGGCACTGTATATAAATGTTTTGACTTGTAAATTACTGACATGTGCCCATGGATTCTTGAATAATATATATTATAAATGCCTCAATGTTTGTAAACAAACACAATATAGATTCAAAACATGGTTAAAACTCTAATTCTTATGTTATCGATGGTCAGTCCTTTCATCCATCGCTCTGTCTATGAATTTCAGTGTGGTAACATTTCTCCAACCCCATCCCTGAGCATTTTTACAAAAACAGGGGTGTGGAAGACACTTTGTTATTGTGTCAACTGCTGATTTTCTCTTTAAAGTGACAGACTATTATTGAAAGTATCCTCAGAAAGGACACAAATCTACATTCCAGTCATTCTTCTGTAGCTTTCAGGGTTTAAGAACCCTCCCTGTCTCATACAACACAAAGTATGAATTAATTCTCTCACAACTGATGACGAACAGTCATCCAGGCTGATACGCTCCTCGTCAATTCTGTCTCTGCTCTCCCCATGAAGCCGAGCGCTCAGCAGTTGCAGGCGCAACCAGGAGTGGGAGACGTGGAAGCTGGAATGTGGAGCTAACTTGTGCCGTGTTAACTCAGCAAATAGTTAGAGAGAGCCTGAGTCTGACTGACACATAGCTTTGATCATGGTTGTGAAAGTCTGAGAGAACATAAAGAGTTAAGAAAGCTCCTTCTAAGGATCTAGCATGCCGCGAGGAGGCTAGCTAGCAGAAAGCAGCATTCGAGAACTGAAACACTGACTGAGTCATCAGAATTCAACTGCAGGGCCGCTGACCAGTTGTGTCAACACCAGTGGATTTAACGTTGAAGAAAAGGCTTTTTAACACATTCTCTGACACTGACAAAGTAAATCACAATATGAACAGTTTTCAACTGTCTCAACTTAAAAGCTCAACTTTAAGAGATTACTTTTTCTGAGAAATGATACCTAAACAAAGAGAGGAAAACCAAAACAAGATGGCAACTTCAAACAGCCCTCTGCTGTGGGTGTTTTGTAGCTAAAGACTTTGCTAGCTCGCCCAAAGCAGTTATGTGGTTGAGAAGTGTGTATCTCTTTGTTTGTGCTGTTTTCCCCTAAACCTGTCAGCCTGTCTCCCAGACCAGTCACACTGGGCAGCTAAAGGGAGTACTCAGAACTGCTGGACACTCCATTTCAACTATTATTAACTACAAAAATACTGTACATCAGTGGGGGCTCCTCAGTGGAGGAAGGAGAGGACCATCTGCCTCATTGAATTTCATAAAAATGTCAATTGTAAAAAACTTGAAAAATTATACTTTTTTTTAGAAAACTACACTAAATATAATCACATCACCAAATAATTGATGAAAACACACTATTTTGCAAAGAAGGTCTACAGCAGCCTCAACAGCACTCTGTAGGGTAGCACCATGGTGTAGCCAGAGGACAGCTAGCTTCCATCCTCCTCTGGGTACATTGACTTCAATACAAAAACCTAGGAGACTCATGTTTCTCACCCCCTTCCATAGACTTACACAGTAATTATGACAACGTCCGGATGACGTTCTCCACCAGAGCTCTTGCAGCATGAACTGTTGCCCACCCAATCAAAGGATCAGAGAATAAATCTAGTACTTAAAGCATAAGCTACAGCTAGCTAGCACTGCAGTGCATAAACTGTGGTGAGTAGTTGACTCAAAGAGAGAGAGAAAGACAGTAGTTGTGAACACATGTATTTATTCCAAAATGAAGGAGAAGCAAGAGAGAAATAGATATAGAGCGAAATTGCAAAAAACAAAATCACTTTCATTTTCACTTACTTAGCTAGCAAATGCATCTAGCTAGTTTAGCCTACTGAAACACCCTACTCACCCACTGGTATAACTGCTGACTAACTGCACACTGTAACATTACAACATGGTTGTAGTGGGTTTACTAACACGTTAGTTCTATTAGCTATGCTGACTATGACGTTACTTTAGCTATTATAGTGACAACTATGTAGGCTGTGTGTAGCGGTTTGGCTTGGAAAGTTTTTTTTTGCCTGGTCACATACAGCTGATGTGTTGTGCATTGAAGTCCACAAGCGAAGGGACAAGGTGAGAGGAGAGAGCACAGATGCGAGAAGGAATACAACGTGGCTGCTATGAATGTGAACTGTGTTTACGCATGATCAGGGGTGTATTCATTCTGCCGATTCTGTTGAAAAACATTTCTTAAACGGAAGCAAACAGAACAAAACAGGGATAAACATACCTGAATTTGTCCAATAGAAACTCTTGTTTGCAAATGTTGGACTAATGATAGGGATAATTCAAGTATGACGTAGTAGCCTAAACCTATCACTGTTACATTGAACTGGGTGAATGAAATATGAATGACGGTCATCCCCCCCCAAATTATCCTCCCTCATCTTACAAGGCACTGACCGCCACTGCTCTACATCTACACTTAAAAAAGCCTGCCTGCCTGCCCTGTCTTAGGCCAACAGTTACAGGGCAGGCAGGCTGACAGTGTGCCACAGCCTTTTGTGAAGTAAAAATCCCTGTAATTGGAGAACCTTCAAAGCTCAGTCTCTCTATGAGAAATTGATCAAAGCTGACAGCATTCGCTGGATTCCTCCCAGTATGCAAGGCCATGGGATAGACAACATTCTCGCGCTCTCTCTGACTCCCACGGCTGAGAGACACTGAAGTTTGTATGTGACGTGTTCCCACCAAAGTTTTATCATTGGGACCCAATTCCTCACAGTACAAGGTCTGTTTTCCTTTCCTGTGGGGGGGCTTTAGTAACAGGCACTGTCTAGCTCTCTGTGCAGCCCAGGACAAATCTCTCTAACTGGCCAGGTCAGAATACACATACTTGAGTCCTAAATAGAAGGCCATTTGAGTATGTGAAAATATAACGTTTTATAGTATGTAATAAATTGAGTATATGTTAAATGCCCGGATGTCATAGTAATTTCAGCTTTGACAACAGCTGATTAGATATGGGTGTGTGCTACCGAAATCAACAAATAGCGGTTAACAACGCAATTGCGTATTCTCAGTACAAAAATATAACGTTTTATGGTATGTGAATTTTCAAAAATCTAGTATGTTTTAATAAATGCCAGGATGTTCTAATATTTTCAGCTTTTTTTGTAGAATTCGCTGCAGACTTTTCGTGAATCTCACAGCCACGCATTGGAAGAGGCAGAATGCAAGTTTTGATAGCTAGATCTCTTCAAGTAAACAGCAAAACAACTTTGAAGATGGCGAATAGCAAAGCTTCTGCAGTGGAGTTAAAATGGAAGTAGTTTTTGTTGTCCTTAAAATGATCACGACTATTTCATCGTAAGAGCCAATTTATGGAAGGTATGACGCAATTTTGAAACCTCCGTAGGCATAGAAAGGTCAAATTGAGCTTCGTACCACATCGCCATTCCCACATTTTGTAAAAATGTGGAGGGCACCGTATAGCTATGATTGCTTGACGGTAGGTGGAGGCAGGAGGTCCTAATTTGTCACGTTGGTTCATCTGTGTTGAGCTGATTGTAATATTCATGCTTCGCCTGAACGGTTACAGCCTGAATGGGTCAAACTCAGTGGTATACATTTTTTGGGCGGGAACCCAAAATGAAGAGTACAGAGTATTGTATTGGACAATTGGACAATATATATACAACTGCTTTTGAGAAAGATAACTTGAAAGATACAATTTTATTGAGTAAATGTATTTATTGGTTTCTTTTCATTTTGATAAGAGATTGAAAAGGCAACGAATTGAAGGTTATTTGTTGATGTAAAAATCTAAATGTACAGATTTTAAGGTTGTGTCATTAGATATGGGGTGGGGTGGGATAGCCAGAAATTGTTGGTCCACAGAAATTCTGGCGGAAAAAATGGGGTCCCCGCTGAAAAAGTTTGCATACCACTAGTTAATCTAGTTCCAATGCACATAACCTCTTATGGTGATAGTAATGGTACGCTGCACTCTACTTTGCTCATGTTTTGGTTAATGTTGTGCTTCATGTTACGTCTTTTCAGGATCTATGTAAAGGAGTGTGAGCTGGAGAGGCAGCTGTCACCTGCATGGGTGAAAAAGAAGTGGGAGAACCATGAGCGAAAAATTAACGGTACGCTACTGCATGTCATCTTGACATTTATTGCTGTGCTGTACTTGGCTTATAAAGTACCACTTTTCTCTGAGAGCAATAACACTTTTCCATCTATTTCCTATTCTTCACCAGAACATTCACGTAAGTGTGAAGATATACATGCTAGAAAGGTGCAAGTATTGCAGAGAAATGTACTGCAGTTGGCATAATACATTTTTACATTGCTTTACATGCAGTATGTTTGATGCTGAGAGCGATCCTTTTCCATATTTTCAGAAGTTGAAAGTTCCCCCCACCGGAGTTAGCATGGAGGGAGTGGAGGCCACAGCCGCATCCTGGAAATGATATGCGGTGATGGATGAGGAGATGATGGACCGGTCATCATCTTCTCATCCTCCCTAGGTGCAGCCGTGGGCTCCTCTCCCCTCCAGAAGGGTCCAGATGTGGATGCTGGATAAAGAGTGGGAGAAGGAGGTGACTGCCAGGGAGGCACACCTATTTAGAGGCCAGGGAGGCATGCCATTTTAGAGGCCATGATTAAGAAGTTGTTTTATGTATTTTGTATGTATTTTATTTATAGCTAATATTTATTCATTTTGTACTGTTTTTGGTGTCTTCCTTTTTTGAAACCCAAAGTGGATTTCTGTTCTCATTGAAAAGTGTTTCTTGTTTGTAATATTTGATATTGGTACATTTACTGTTGGTATATTTTACTTTCAACATTTCAACATAAAAAAAGTGCACTCGCACATCTGAGCTATCTTGTTGCAGGTGTATGGTTACAATTAGATAAGTTGAAAGAAAAAAGAAACCAGCACATTGCTCTTGCTAGAATACTATTTTGAATGAAGATTACTTGTCGGCCGCTTGGCCTTCATCAAAGATTTTCAGCTCTACTAAACTAAATAAACCATCTTTGGTATAATAATAATAATAGATTTAATTTCTATAGCGCTATTTATAACAATCTTAAAGTGCATCAAAAGCAAAACAACAAGCAATACATTGTCCCGAGTAGCCTAAATATAGTTGGCCAGGTCAACCAAAAGAGGCCAAGTCTTTGAATCCTCCAAAGATGGAGAAGGACAGTTCATGGCTTGATCAGAGGAAGGTGGTCAGGGAGATGGTTGATGAAGATGGAGTCTGGTGACGATATTGTAGAGAGCTAGCTGCTGTCATGTATTGTCATGTTGTGTCTTGTTTCTGTCCTTTCTCTTCACCCTGTCTCCCCCTGCTGGTCGTTTAAGGTTACCTTTTCTCCCCCTCCTTCCCCCAGCTGTTCCTTGTCTCCTCCTAACTACCTCGTCACCCCTTTTCCCACCTGTTCCCTTTTTCCCTCTGATTAGTCCTCTATATCTCTCTCTGTTTTTGTTCCTGTCCTTGTCGGATTCTTGTTTGTGTTGTTCATGCCTGAACCAGACTATCGTCATGTTTGCTGCAACCTTGTCCTGTCCTGTCGGAACCTGCCGGTCCATCTGAGCCTACGTTTGTTTTCTTATTAAAGAAGCTCTGTTTACGTTAATTCGCTTTTGGGTCCTCATTCACGCACCGTAACAGCTGCTCTGGGAACTAGCCTGAGTCGTGTAGCCACTGGACTCAAGTATCGGTAGCTGCAGCCCAATATGGCGACCGGAGAATGGGCGAGTGGGTGTGTTGAAAGGAGTGGTTGTATGGAAAGCGAATCAGCTAATTGGGCAGATTTGTTGCCCCTCAAGACCGTTTGGTGTGACTGAATGGGCTGCACAACAAGATAAGCATGCGACCAATGCACCGGTGTTCTATCGACATGCCGGCCGATTTAAAGTGCTTCCAACTGGGCATCACGGTTATGTCACTGGCAGTAGCTAATGTTTATATTAAGTAGAAATAAAAAAATATATAACTCATATTGATGTCACCTTGATACATACATACAGTCTACTAATCAGTGGGGAGGGCATGAAAGGAAACAACACCGGGACACAGAGCACATCGCTCCTGCTTGACAAGTACTACTGTCTGGCAACAGCGTGGGAAGTAGCAACCAGTAGCCAATATCTGTGAAACCTGTGTACACCTATCATCAATATTTTTTCATTAAAAACAAATAATCGCAGGTTTTATAACTGAAAATGCACAATTATTTGTGTAAAACCAACGGCGAAATATGACTTATATGACTGGCAGCTTCATGAAATAGTACCCACAAAACACTGTCTCAACGTCAACAGTTTATTTTTATTTTTTTTACCTTTATTTAACTAGGCAAGTCAGTTAAGAACAAATTCTTATTTTCAATGACGGCCTAGGAACAGTGGGTTAACTGCCTGTTCAGGGGCAAAACGACAGAAAGACCTTGTCAGCTCGGGGGTTTGAACTTGCAACCTTCCGGTTACTAGTCCAACACTCTAACCACTAGGCTATCCTGCCGCCCCAGTGAAGAGGCAACTTCGGGATGCTGCAAAGAAAAAGCCATATCTCAGACTGGCCAATAAAAATAAAAGATGAAGATGGGCAAAAGAACACAGACACTGAACAGAGGAACTCTGCCTAGAAGGCCAGCATCCCGGAGTCGCCTCTTCACTGATGACGTTGAGACTGGTGTTTTGCGGGTTCAATTTCATGAAGCTGCCAGTTGAGGCGTCTGTTTCTCAAACTAGACACTCTAATGTACTTTTCCTCTTCCTCAGTTGTGCACCGAGGCCTCCCACTCCTCTTTCTATTATGGTTAGGGCCAGTTTGCGCTGTTCTGTGAAGGAAGTAGTACACAGCATTGTAAGAGATCTTCAGTTTCTTGGCAATTTCTCGCATGGAATAGCCTTCATTTCTCAGAACAAGATTAGACTGACGAGTTTCTGAAGAAAGTTCTTTGTGTCTGGCCATTTTGAGCCTGTAATCAAACCCACAAATGCTGATGCTCCAGATAGTCAACTAGTCTAAAGAAGGACATTTGTATTGCTTCTTTAATAAGCAAAACGGTTTTCAGCTGTGCTAACATAATTACAAAAGGGTTTTCTAATAATCAATTAGCCTTTTAAAATGATAAACTTGGATTAGCTAACACAACGTGCCATTGGAACACAGGAGTGATGGTTGCTGATAATGGGCCTCTGTATACCTATGTAGATATTCCATTCAAAATCAGCAGTTTCCAGCTACAATAGTCCTTTACAACATTAACAAAATCTCCACTGTATTTCGGATCAATTTGATGTTATTTTACTGGACAAAAAATGTGCTTTTCTTTAAAAAAAACAAGGACATTTCTAAGTGACCCCAAACTTTGGAACGGTAGTGTATATATATTTCCTGGGCTTTCTTCTCTCCTAGATATAGGCCAAACACTTCAAAACCTTATTCCTTTTGATGTATTTTTTGACTGTCTTTTCTTTCACTTATGAATGTGTTGTTCAAAGCATTTCTATGGGCTATAGTGGTAAAGGGCAAATTCAATATTGTATGCCAATAATACAAAATATATACAGTGCCTTTGGAAAGTATTCAGAAGTATTCAGACCCCCGGTGCCCTCCACATTTGTTGTTACATAACAGCCTTATTCTAACATGTGTTAAATTGTTGTTGTTCGTCCTGCAAACTACACACACTACCCCATAATGACAAATCAAAAACTGGTGTTTAGAAATGTTTGCACATTTATTACAAATAAAAACTGAAATATCACATTTGCATAAGTATTCAGACCCTTTATTCAATACTTTGTTGAAGCACTTCTGACAGCAACTACAGCATTAAGTCTTCTTGGGTATGACACTACAAGCTTGGCACAGCTGTATTTGGGGAGTTTAACCCATTCTTCTCTGCAGATCCTCTCAAGCTCTGTCAGGTTGGAATGGGAGCGTTGCTGCACAGCTATTTTCATGTCTTTACAGAGATGTTCGATCGGGTTCCCGGGCTCTGGCTGGGCAACTCAAGGACATTCATAGATTTGTCCCGAAGCCACTCCTGCATTGTCTTGGCTGTGTGGTTAGGGTCGTTGTCATGTTGGAAGGTGAACCTTTGCCTCAGTCTGAGGCCCTGAACGCTCCGGAGCAGGTTTTCATCAAGGATCACTCTGTACTTTGTGCCGTTCATCTTTGCCTCGATCCTGACTAGTCCCTGCCGCTGAAAAACATCCCAATAGCATGATGCTGCCACCACTATGCTTCACCGTAGGGATGGTGCCAGGTTACCTCCAGACTTGACGCTTGGCATTCAGGCCAAATAGTTCAATCTTAGTTTCATCAGAACAGAGAATCTTGTTTCTCATGGTCTGAGAGTCTTTAGGTGCCTTTTGGCAAACTCCAGGTGGGCTCTCATGTGCCTTTTACAGAAGAGTGGCTTCCGTCTGGCCACTCTACCATAAAGGCCTGATTGGTGGAGGGCTGCAGAGATGGTCGTCCGTCTGGAAGTTTCTCCCATCTCCACAGAGGAACTATAGAGCTCTGCCAGAGTGACCATCAGGTTCTTGGTCACCTCCCTGACTAAAGCCCTTCTCCCCCAATTGCTCAGTTTGGCCGGACGGCCAGCTTTGGAAGAGTCTTTGTGGTTCCATACTTCTTCCATTTAAGAATGATGGACGCCAATGTGTTTTTGGGGACCTTCAATGCTGCAGAATTTTTTGGGGACCTTCAATGCTGCAGCTCTATGGACAATTCCTTCGACCTCATGACTTGGTTTTTGCTCTGACATGGACTGTCAACTGTGGGACCTTATATAGACAGGTGTCTGCCTTTCCAAATCATGTCCAATCAATTGACTTTACCACAGGTGGACTCCAATCAAGATGTAGAAACATCTCAATCATGATCAATGGAAACAGGATGCACCTGGGCTCAATTTTGAGACTCTTAGCAAAGGCGTTGAATACTTATGTAAATACGTTTTTAACATTTTGACTATATTTGCAAAAAAAAATCTAAAAAACAGTTTTCGCTTCATCATTATGGGGTATTGTGTGTCGATTGCTGAGCATCTTTAGTTATTTAATCCATTTTAGAATAAGGTTGTTACGTAACAAAATGTGGAAAACGTCAAGGGTCTGAACACTTTCCGAAGGCACTGTATATTATACCTAAAAGGGTCCTTAAAAGTAGGCAAGACCGATTTTGGACAAGGCCACTCTCTCTCTCCATACTCTTCCTGTATCTCCAGCTGTTACCCTACACTGATTTGCCACACCGGTAACAAACCTGCTGTTTCCATTGTCATCTTCGCATGAACCTCTCGGAAACTCTGATCTCAATTTGCATAATATGAAAAATAGCAGGGAATCACAAGGGTGACAGGCGAGGGGGATGTTCCCGAGTGTGATTGAAAAATCTGGCAGCTGTGATTGGAAAAATGTGGAAAGTTTAAACAGGAAAGCGTAGGGTAGATGTGCGTCTTTGGGTTTTGTAAGCCTGGAGTGATCCAACTATATCAACTACAGATGGCCAGCACTCATAAATATGGCTATTTTGTCCTCTGTGAGTTTCTTCCAGCACAGATTAATGTCTATTGGAGCCTGTTGTTGGCAACAAACACTCTGTATAACTTCCACTAAGGGAGAGAAGAGAGACAAGCAAATGTGTGTTTTGTAGAGAACAATGTGGAACATGTTGTCTTTCTGTCTGACAGATAGGACAGAAGAGAGAAACCTCTGCTCTGCCGGCGTGACAGATAAAGAAGATTACAGTTACCAGTGGTGTCCTGTCCAGTGCCAAATCCTACAGGCTTAGTCACATCTCAATACAACACAATTTAACTGAATAAATATTGGCTAGGATGGAAAAAACAGAGGGATCTTACACCATTCCTCCATACAGAATCCTTCCCCAGATCCTTGATATCCTTTGTCTGCGCTTATGGACTACCCTCTTCAATTCAAACCACAGGTTTTCAATGGGCTTCAAGTCCATCCATGGTGTGGTTCCTGCTATAAATGGGTTGGTTGTTTAGCAACAAAACCAACACGTGCACAACTCTGGGGCAAAACAACCAGTGTTGGCTCAGATTGTTGACAACATGTAAACTATATTTTGTCTCGAATGTTTATTGAAAACATGAATACATTTGCACAATGAGCACTTGTTGTCTCTCAATTACATTGTTACAGTTGTTGGTTAGCTAGTGAAATTTTGCCATATTAGCATTGACATGAAATTAGCCAAAACACCTCAAAACAAGACATGGTATCAAGATAAAACAAGCTGAAACAAGTCACTTAAGATTCCCTACATGGCAGTTGCTTGCACATGTTGGTAGCTATCTGGCCATCTAGAATCACAACAACTCACGGACCAATTGAAGCGTGCGCATCGTTTTTGTGACGTTGTCAGCTAACCCATCTATTAGGTGATTATTTTTATAAAGAGTCCCAGCCCCATGTTAAAGGGATAGTTGACCCAATTTACAAACTGACAAATTTGTTTTCTTACCCTGTAAATTGGTTTCTGACCCTGTAAGAACGGGACTTGCATGCACACACACACACACACACACACACACACACACACACACACACACACACCAATTCCTGAGAGGATAGATCCCATGCTGCATGGTCTCTTCATATCACCATTCCTCTTATTGGATTTCATTTAGGCCCATGTAGAGGTAACTGCAGGCTGATTGTCTCAGAGGACAGCCTCTTCCAGCCATTACAGTGAGAGGAGAAATGCATTTAGCAATCCATGTAACAAGGCACACAGGCCAGATGGGCGGTATTCAGGCCAACACAACAACTGAATACAAAAACATGAGGGGAAACCATTTCAGTGGCACACATTTCAGTGGCTGACATCTCAACAATAACATAGGGCCTAGTCTACTTAACACACTCTACACAAAGGATACATGAATAACCACCAAACTGATATGATGTCTGAGCGCTTTATATGCAGCACACACTGACTAATTACTGGACACCACAACCCTTTTAGTGTTGTTACTTCAATAAACTCCACTCATACAATACACCTCTCTTTTACCCCTGGCCGTGGTAAAAGAGAAGCACCCAGGTCTAACTTGGTCTTCTCAGACACCAGCTCTGCTTTATTCCTCTTATCTACCTCTGTGGGCGAGAGATGTTCATGTTCTGCTCTGTAGTTCTACTAACAGTTCTGTTCATCTTTATCTATACGTGAGTGTAGTTCAACACAGTTCTAAACACGTCTCTGTGAGTGATGCACCCTTGTTTCACAGCCCTTCTACAATGGAGAGAGAGCAAGCCAGAGAGATAGAGATAGATGGTGTGTGTGTGTGTGTGTGTGTGTGTGTGTGTGTGTGTGAGAGAGAGAGAGAGAGCTCTTTTGTAGCTTATGTCTGTACATTCCTCACTTTTGATCCACTCTGACGTACCATCACCTTCAATCAACACCTTCAAATACTAGAGCTCTCAGTCAGATATGTCAGATATGCTTCTTTAACTGCAGCCATTATGTGCTCTGACCACGGAGCTAGGTTAAAACAGCCAGTATTTCGCTGGGCACAGAGCATGATTAAACGCTGTTGTCATCATCCAATTATAGCACTGTATAATAATTGTGAGATTCCATCATGTTGTGTGTAGCTAAATGGGTTGATGGTGAATTGTTTGGAGTGCCTGACTAGACATGTTATAGCCCAGCCATGTCATTACCCAGCTGGTGGACCACAACGGGACACAGTATCAAATGTACTGACTGTATTATGCAACAACAACACTGGCCACAATACATCATTATACAGTTCATAACTGAGGGAAATGCTGGACAAAGGGACATTGATGATGAAGATGACTATACCTTGCGTTTATAATAGTGCTTCTCACTAAGTGTCAGCCAGCCCCTAATTCAAACCATGTTGAACAATTGTGCATCCATTTCATAGTCATGACTGTACAACTGCAATATTGGAGATCCTTGGATGAACTTGGTATCTTTTCATGCAGTTCTATCCATATCTATAGCCTGGGGATTCTGAAAGCACTGATTCGGATTCTGTAAAATAGGATGAAAGCAGGCACTCTACTGAGGCCCTAATTCTGAAGAGACACAATAGATTACACTTTTATCTGAGCTAGTAACTTCACTCCACTGACTGGCTTTGCTGTGAAATAATTATCCAGTTGTAATCCTCTGAAAGGAGTTTCAAAGAACTGGCAGGCAGGAGAAGAGGAAGCCAGATCAAAGCGACTGGATTAATAGATCTATAGCAGGGGTGCACAATTAGAATTGAAAGAGGTCTAGTGACTAACATGTTCTCCCCCCAAAGGTCCAAACCATTAAAATGTCTAATGCGCGCTATGATTTGGGGGCATATGTAGTTCTTGTATATGTATACCTAATAAAGTACTACATTTCAAAAACATTTCAACAATATTTATTGCACATTTTCAATGCAGACACAGTAAAATAAATATGCAGCCTAATCATAAATAAATGTTCTCATTTCAAGCAAAACAAGACTGTAGCTTCACAAAAAAATTACAAAAGTGCCTGTTTCTGTAAAAAGTGCTTTGATTTTTGAACAAATAACAAACCACATGTTTAATATTTATCTCTCCTACTCTCTCCCACCTCACTTGTCCATCTCTCTTCTTTAGTGAGAGAAATGGGCTTTTGCTTGCGCTGCCAGTAATTTGAACCTTGGCTGGAATGGAGTCAGTGCCATTGTCATGCACATATGTAGGTGCTCATTGGTGAGTCTATAATGATACTTATTTGTAATGATGTTCATAGTGGAGATAGAAGACTGACAACTGTATGTGGAGCCAAACATGGTCAAGGTGTGTAGTGCTACTTTGGTTAGACCAGGGAAAACAGTCTCAGACAGTGCTGAAAGTGCTCTCTTAGTGTAACATTTGCTTGCAGATCAATCAGTTCTATCTGTAGAGATCCAGCATGTGCCCACTTGAAGGTCTGTGTCACCTCCTTTGAAAATCCCCTGACATCTGTGATGACTAATGGATTCTCAATTAGAAGGAGCTGTTGTCCAAGGCTGAAGCTGTCAAAGCGATTTCTGAAGTTTCCAATCCGCTTATCTATGAAGTCAACATGAAGAGAAACATCTCTCTCACCCTGAATCTGTTCCTGCACTTTTGGGAAGTGTGCACAGTCTCCTTGAAGATCTTCCTTGAACACTTCCAGTTTCCTCTGGAAGGAGCGGACAGATGTCATCAAATCACAAACTGAATTGTTCTTGCCCTGTAGTTTCACTTTGAGCTCATTAAGGTGTCATGTCTACAAAAAAAGCAACAATATCCATTTTGCTCTCGTCTTGCCTTCTGACTCTTGAGCTGTACTAGGAAAGCTGTTATTTCCTTTCGAATGGACCCAAAGCGTTCCAACGCCTTGCCTTTACTGAGCCATCTTATGTTGTTGTGCAGCAGTAGGTCATTTGCATTTCCCTCAACTTCATTCAGGAATTCTCTCAGCAGGCGATGTTGATGAGATGAGGATGCCCTGAGGAAGTTGATGAGTCTCATCATTGTATTCATCACTTCAGCATACTCTGACAGATTGGCGCACAGGACAGACTGATGAATGATGCAGTGGTAAACTGTGAGATCAGGCCGTGCCACAGCTCCTCTTTCTCTCTTCCTATCATGGCAGTCTGAGGTGATAGAGACCACTTGTTTTTAGATCTATCCCCTCTTCTCAGCATCTCCTTTATGGCCATGTGTATGTCCTTTCTTCTTGTATGTGTCTCAAGTGGTGTTACACCTAACAGGTCTTCACAGAATTCCTTCTTCTCTGTGTGGTAAAATTTAACATAATCTAGAAGCTGGGCAGTATCACTCACATCAGTAGGTTCATCAACAGCTAATGCTCTGCATGGTGCACTCCGAATAGCTTCATCAAGCTGTGTTAAAACATCCTCTGTTAGTATGTCACTCTTTCTTGCTGTTGTTGTACGTGACATTGGGATTTGCTTGATCTTTTCACACAGCTCGTCTTTTTGTTTACCGTCAAGTAAAGTTTCAGCAACAGCATTCATGCACTACATCACCACTTCCCTGTCAGTAAATGGCTTTTGGTGTTGACCGAAAATCCAAGCTAATTTTAGTGAACATTCGTTTGCATGTTGTTGGACAGTGAACGCATTGGAGAAGACTCTGGTGGACCGATCGTATTGGGCTTTGAGTTTGTTCATTTTGCGTGTCCTCACCTCAGACTGCTGTGGGTATATGTTTGCTTTGTCTTGTAGTGGTGCTTCACATTGGCACTTTTTATTAGAGCCTAACATGCATTGTAAACATTCGCTTTGAGTTTCGTGAAGTGATTTAAATAACACACGTGATTGGACAACACACAGTAGTATGGGGCGCTGTCTGGGACCTTCCCAGTATGTGTACATCGAAAAAAGGGTTGTTTCATCAGTATTTAATTTAACAATTATTTATGAGAAATGTGCCGAGGTCCAGATAGAACCTTCAATCGGTCCGGACCCGGACAGAGGTCCCCCAATTGTGCACCTCTGATCTATAGTACAGAGTCCCAAGATGCATGGCGCCAACCTGATTATCAGCTGGCTGATTTAGCACTGGGTAGACGTTGGTCATTTGCAGAGATCTAGGATCAGCTTACCCAAAACAGGTAAGTAGGGGATGAATGCCATTTAAGCCAACCAAAAATGAGTATTCAATAATGCTGTGGTATAAGGAGCATAACCTCAAAATGTACCTTAGATCAGCATCTAGGGGCAACATCAAACATTCAACAGAGTTGGCTGTAAAGAC
The DNA here is from genome assembly GCF_013265735.2 of Oncorhynchus mykiss. Taxonomy (NCBI): domain Eukaryota; kingdom Metazoa; phylum Chordata; class Actinopteri; order Salmoniformes; family Salmonidae; genus Oncorhynchus; species Oncorhynchus mykiss. The sequence goes on from NC_050570.1 coordinate 29,488,550, forward strand.
AGGCAAATGTACATTGCCTTCAAAAAGTATTCATACCCTTTGACTTATTCCACATGTTGTTGTGTTACAGCCTGAATTCAAAATTGATTATATATATTTTGTCTCACACATCTACACACAATACCCCATAATGACAAAGTGAAAACATGTTTTTCAATTTTTTTGAAATACAGAAATATCTAATTTACATACACTACCGGTCAAAAGTTTTAGAACACCTAATCATGCAAGGGTTATTCTTTATTTTTTACCATTTTCTACATTGTAGAATAATAGTGAAGACATCAAAACTATGAAATAACACATATGGAATTATGTAGTAACCAAAAAAGTGTTAAACAAATCAAAATATATTTCTTCAAAGTAGCCACCCTTTGCCTTGATGACAGCTTTGTCATTCTCTCAACCAGCTTCATGAGGTAGTCACCTGGAATGCATTTCAATTAACAGGTGTGCCTTGTTCATCAACTGTTCAGATGAGACTATGTGAATAATGCCTTCATGGTCGAATTGCTGCAAAGAAACCACTATTAAAGGACACCAATAATAAGAAGAGACTTGCTTGGGCCAAGAAACACAAGCAATGGACATGTGACCAGTGGAAATCTGTCCTTTGGTGTGATGTGAGATTTTTGTTTCCAAACGCCGTGTCTTTGTGAGACGCAGAGGAGGTGAACGCATTATCTCTGAATGTGTGGTTCCCACCGTGAAGCTTGGAGGAGGTAGGATGATGTGGGGGTGCTTTGCTGGTGCCACTGTTTGTGATTTATTGTGATTTATTTAGAATTCAAGGCACACTCAACCAGCATGGCTTCCACAGCATTCTGCAGCGATACACCATCCCCTCCGATTTGCGCTTAGTAGGACTATCATTTATTTTTCAACAGGACAATGACCCAACACACCTCCAGGCTGTGTAAGGGCTATTTTACCAAGAAGGAGAGTGATGAAGTGCTGCATAAGATGACCTGGCCTCCACAATCACCTGACCTCAACCCAATTGAGATGGTTTGGGATGAGTTGGACCGCAGAGTGAAGGAAAAGCAGCGAACAAGTGCTCAGCATATGTGGGAACTCCTTCAAGACTGTTGGAAAAGTATTCCAGGTGAAGCTGGGAGAGAGAATTCCAAGAGTGTGCAAAGCTGTCATCAAGGCAAAGGGTGGCTACTTTGAAGAATCTAAAATATAAAATATATTTTGATTTGTTTAACACTTTTTTGGTTACTACATGATTCCATATGTTATTTCAAAGTTTTGATGTCTTCACTATTATTCTACAATGTAGAAAAGAAAACCCCTTGAATGAGTAGGTGTCCAAACTTTTGACTGGTACTGTATTTTCCTTTTTTATCATCTTTATTCTAGTTTGATCATATATTAGCACTGATCAGAACATTTACGTAGCATGTTATGAAGCTTAACAAGTAGATTTTTCTATTCAATTGCGTAGTAACCTACTCCCAACCAAAAGCCTGTGACTTGTCTGAAAATCAATCAATGTGGTTTTGTTTCACTGAATCTCTGTCTGTATATTTGGTTAATTGATCTTTGGCTGGACTGATAAGTGGAGGTGGTAGCTCATTTATCACTGATCAGAAATATTTAGCATGCATATTTAGCATTGTTTTGCTCTTGACTCTTGTATAGGCTATAGTAGATTTATATAATCTATCCACCATTGAGCTGTCTTAACATAATTTACTTCAATATATCTCAATCAATCCAGAGTTTTTTCTGCATTAAAAAGTGGCTTAGGTGGTTGGTGGATCAGGGGTGTGGCAATGGGAGCGGCTGAATTCAGCCCGGGCCCTGGACAATAATATTTTAGATGCACCCATCCTGGCAGGGGAGAGCACATTTAGCTGTTTTAATGCTAATTTCCTACAATTCTACCATGGCTAAATCTGTGTTCATATGATCAAACATGATAAGAAAATCTGTGGGGATACTCCTGAATGCATCATTTTTGGAATTCCATGACTGTCTAGATTTTATTTTGGTGATTGTTGGTTCTCAAATCTTATTTAAAAATATATGTCCATTATGTTTTCTATATTTTTTCAATCTGGTTTTAGTCATTTAAGTTCACACTGAAAACATTTTTCCACCCCGAAAAGTATTTAAAAAAAAGTTTAGCCTGAGAACTGTCAGATTCGGGCTGAAAACGACAACTCTAGTTTCTATGAAGGACATTAGCAATGCTTCACTCTCAGGAGAGAAGAGAACAAGTTCATTCAACTTTCCAAATGGTACAACCAACATGGCCGCCAGCCCACTTCCCCCTTGATTCTAATTCCTTGGTCATATCCAATCAGAGAGAATGTTCTCACTCTGGTTAGCGGAGAGGCGATCAGCATTCTCAGTGTCACCAGTGAAAGTGTGAATAATTATGTGTATAAACAGAGCTATCGTAGCGAGTAGTGTATGGCAAACAGAGAGAGATGAGGGCAATAATCGTGCTGGGGGTTCCACGGAATCACCGGTCACAGGTCCATCCCCTTCTATTCGAGAACAAGGCAACAGTATACATGCCATCCCCCACAAATTATCCAGCACTCCCCCTTGGGCCAGTTGGGATATCATGTGTGACTAACAAAATTCAAACTAAATCTTAAAAAATGGGACCATTCAAGTGGGACCATTCTAGCCAATGAGAGGGCAAGTTACCGGGATGTCACGTGTCTTACTTATCAGTACACTCGTAACAACCTAAGCACTACGAAATGTATATTCAATCAAATAAGCCACACGTAGCAAATAAGCCTTTACATCTTTTAATCCAAATGCCACACTCTCATACAAAAACTCCTGGCTGGCTGAGCAAAAACATTCAAATAAAAAAGCCACCTGCTGGAGATGGCAGATTTGGTCCCAGTTATCCCTCTCGCTTCGCCTCTTCCTCTCTGGTGTGACTCACAAATTTCAGTTCATTACTATAGCTCCCGCCTTTGTGTAATCTTGTACAGTTTAAGTTGGAAGTTTACGTACACTTATGTTGGAGTCCAATAAAACTCATTTTCCAACCACTCCACAAATTTCTTAACAAACTATAGTTTTGGCAAGTCGGTTAGGACATCTACTTTGTGCATGACACAAGTCATTTTTCAAACAATTGTTTACAGACAGATAATTCACTGTATCATAATTCCAGTGGTAGATGTTTACATACACTTAGTTGACTGTGCCTTTAAACAGCTTGGAAAATTCCAGAAAACGATGTCATGGCTTTAGAAGCTTCTGATAGGCTAATTGACATAATTTGAGTCAATTGGAGGTGTACCTGTGGATGTACTTCAAGGCCTACCTACAAACTCAGTGACTCTTTGCTTGACATCATGTAAAATCAAAATAAATCAGCCAAGACCTCAGAAGAAAAATTGTTGGCCTCCACAAGTCTGGTTCATCCTTGGGAGCAATTTCCAAATGCCTGAAGGTACCACGTTCATCTGTACAAACAATAGTGCGCAAGTATAAACACCACGCAGCCACAAGTACGGGACCACGCAGCCGCAAGTGTGGGACCACGCAGCCGTCATACCGCGAAGGAAGAAAACGCGTTCTGTCTCCTAGAGATGAATGTAGTTTGGTGTGAAAAGTGCAACTCAATCCCAAAACAACAGCAAAGGACCTTGTGAAGATGCTGGAGGAAACAGGTACAAAAGTATCTATATCCACAGTAAAACGAGTCCTATATTGACATAACCTGAAAGGCCGCTCAGCAAGGAAGAAGCCAACGCCATAAAAAAGCCAGACTACGGTTTGCAACTGCACATGGGGACATAGATCATACTTTTTGGAGAAATGTCCTCTGGTCTGATGAAACCAAGATAGAACTGTTTGGCCATAATGACCATCGTTATGTTTGGAGGAAAAGGGGGGAGGCTTGCAATCCGAAGAACACCATCCCAACCGTGAAGCAAGGGGGTGGCAGCATCATGTTTTGGCGTGCTTTGTTGCAGGAGGGACTGGTGCACTTCACAAAATAGATGGTATCATGAGGTAGGAAATTATGTGGATATATTGAAGCAACATCTCAAGACATCAGTCAGGAAGTGAAAGCTTGGTCTTAAATAGGTCTTCCAAATGAACAATGACCCCAAGCATACTTCCAAAGTTGTGGCAAAATGGCTTAAGGACAACAAAGTCAAGGTATTGGAGTGGCAATCACAAAGCCCTGACCTCAATCCTATAGAACATTTGTGGGCAGAACTGAACAAGTGTGTGCGAGCAAGGAAGCCTACCAACCTGACTCAGTTACACCAGCTCTGTCAGGAGGAATGGGCCAAAATTCACCCAACTTATTGTGGGAAGCTTGTGGAAGGCTACCTGAAACGTTTGACCAAAGTTAAACAATTTAAAGGCAATGCTACCAAATACTAATTGAGTGTATGTAAACTTCTGACCCCCTGGGAATGTGATGAAAGAAATAAAACCTGAAATAAATCTTTCTCTCTACTAATATTCTGACATTTCACATTCTTAAAATAAAGTGGTGATCCTAATTGACCTAAAACAGGGAATTCTGGCTAGGATTAAATGTCGTGAATTGTGAAAAACTGAGTTGAAATGTATTTGGCTAAGGTGTTTGTAAACTTCCGACTTTAACAGTAAGTGAAAGTCAAACATGATTTTGTTTTAAATATACTGTACTTAAGTATCAAAAGTAAAAGTAAAAGTATAAATAATTTCAGATTCCTTATATTAAGCAACCCAGACGGCACAATTTTCTTGTTTTTTCATTTACGGATAGCCAGGGGCCCACTTCAACAGTCAGACATAATTTACAAACGAAGCATTTGTGGTTAGTGAGTATGCCAGATCAGACAGGGAATTTTTACAAGGATTAAATGTCAGGAATTGTGAAAAACTGAGTTTAAACGTATTTGGCTAAGGTGTATGTAAGCTTCAGACTTCAACCATAAATGCAGGTTCGCTATGGCACGACACATCATTCACTCAAGTTTAGTCAAAATCAGGCCAGTGCTTTCTAAAATATCACGGGCGACTAAAATACAAACGAACAGATGGATGGACAGAGACTAATCCACATTTCCTTCCCCGATTTCATTGTGGTGGATAACAGTCACAGTTTAATGGGAATACCATGTTACTGGTGGAGCAATACGATAGGCCTAAGCTTCCCTCCACCCAACACCACAATGATCGAATACACACACATACACACGTACTCCCTCCTCTTTCTGTGCTTGACTACTGTTGTCGACTCTACTGCTACTGCCAATCCATGATCCATTACTGCATGAACAATGGGGATTGGGAGTGGAGAAGGGAAAGGAAATAAAGGAACAGGCAGAGGCTGCAGATCAGTTGGTAACTATCCCGTTCCGCCCCCGTCCCGCCCCCCTGGGAAAGATCTGTATCATGTTTTGCTCATGTTTCTTTACCTCTACTTTGCAGTACGCACACGTTTTTGTGGTCATCCTCCCTTCACATTGCTCAGTGTCAATCGTGGATAATTCTTTACGTTTTACCAGTGAAACGTCAATGCAGCATCTGCATGCCAACCACTTGATCACAATCAGTTTCATGGGAATATACATTTAGATCTTCTGTACAGTGTTGTTTTTTTATTATGTTGGCTATAGTGAACGGATTTAGAACAGATGGTGTGAACAAAACTGTAACCTACCTGTGTTTTGTTTAAATCAAAGCACATGTTTTGCCTAGAGGCACGCTGTTGAGTTGTGGCTGCATGAGAGGAAAATGCGCCCATTTGCACAAAAATGAGGTCGTATTTTTTGTCTTACAATAATGTTATACTATGCTATTCTATTCGGTTCTGTTATGTACAATACTATCATCATGTCATCTTGCAGACGTTGATTCAGCTTTGATCTGACTTCATTAAACGAGCAACATTCGCCAGAGTAGCCTGTTCTCTACGAGTAGAACAGAGACTGTGCGTAGAGAATTCCGCACATGCGCAGAAGCATTGGGACCTTAAGCCATTAGGAAGAGAGGTCCAGAAAAGTCGGATCTGCAGCGACTCCGGAAGGAATAAGGGGCTGTTGGACTTTGACACTGTACTAAAATGGTTAATGTGTTTCAGTATCGGTGTCACGAGGGACTGGGTGTGTGAGGTAAGAATCAGGCGCAGAGAGCAGAGAGTTCCAAAGGGAAAAGTGCACTTTAATATGGCACCAAAATACAATGCCCCAAACACATTGTAATACAATGCCCAAAACACAGGGTAATACTGACCAACCCAAAACACAGGGTATACGGTCTGGAGCACGAACAACACGTAACACAAAATCAATCCCGCACAAAACAAGGACGGGTTTACTAGCCTTAAATAAGGAAGCACATCAGGAAAACACAATTAGACACAGGTGCAACTAATAAGACAAAACAAACAGAAAAAGGAAAAGGGATCGGTGGCGGCTAGTAGGCCGGTGACGACGACCGCCGAGCACCGCCCGAACAGGCAGGGGAGCCAACTTCGGCGAAAGTCGTGACAATCGGTGCCAGTTTCACACCATTGTGTGAGCTGCCCCGTTAAACCCTTCCTATAAGAGGTGACTAATGGTCCTGGACGGCAAACTCAAATCAAATCAAATTGTATTTGTCACATACACATGTTAATGCGAGTGTAGCGAAATGCTTGTGCTTCTAGTGCCGACCATACAGTAATATCTAACAAGTAATTTCACAACAACCACCTTATTCACACAATGTAAAGGAATGAGTAAGAATATGCACATAAAAATATATATGGATGAGCGATGGCCGAACGGCATTGTCAAGGTGCGGAAGAGGGTATAGAGTACAGTATAAACATTTGAGATGAGTAGGGTATGTAAACATTATATAAAGTGGCATAGTTTAAAGTGACTAGTGATACATTTATAACATCCAATTTTGAATTATTAAAGTGGCTAAAGATTGAGTCAGTATGTTGGCAGCAGCCACTCAATATTAGTGATGGCTGTTTAAAGTCTGATGAGATAAAAGCTGTTTTTCAGTCTCTCAGTCCTAGCTTTGATGCACCTGTACTGACCTCACCTTCAGGATGATAGCGAGGTGAACAGGCAGTGGCTCGGGTGGTTGTTGTCCTTGATGATCTTTTTGGCCTTCCTGTGACATCAGGTGGTGTAAGTGTCCTGGAGAGCAGGTAGTTTGCCCCCGGTGATGAGTTGTGCAGACCTCACTACCCTCTGGAGAACCTTACGGTTGTGGGTCGAGCAGTTGCCATACCAGGTGGTGATACAGCCCGACAGGATGCTCTCGATTGTGCATCTGTAAAAGTTTGAGTGTTTTTGGTGACAAGCCAAATTTCTTCAGCCTCCTGAGGTTAAAGAGGTGCTGCTGCGCCTTCTTCACCACGCTGTCTGTGTTGGTGGACCATTTTAGTTTGTCCGTGATGTGTACGGAGAGGAACTTAAAACTTTCCACCTTCTCCACTACTGTCCCGTCGATGTGGATAGGAGGGTGCACCCTCTGCTGTTTCCTAAAGTCCACGATCATCTCCTATATTTTGTTGACGTTGAGTGTGAGGTTATTTTCCTGACACCACACTCCGAGGGCCCTCACCTCCTCCCTTTAGGCCGTCTCATCGTTGTTGGTAATCAAGCCTACCAGTGTAGTGTAATCTGCAAACTTAATGATTGAATTGGAGGCATGCATGGCCACGCTGTCATGGGTGAACAGGGAGTACAGGAGAAGGCTGAGAACGAACCCCTCGTGGGGCCCCAGTGTTAAGTATCAGCCGGGTGGAGATGTTGTTTCCTACCCTTTCCACCTGGGGGCGGCCTGTCAGGAAGTCCAGAAACCAGTTGCACAGGGCGGGGTGGAGACCCAGGATCTTAATGACGAGTTTGGAGGGTACAATGGTGTTAAATGCTGATCTGTAGTTAATGAACAGCATTCTTACATAGGTATTGCTCTTGTCCAGGTGGGTTAGGGCAGTGTGATTGTGATTGCGTCGTCTGTGGACCTATTGGGGTGGTAAGAAAATTGGAGTGGGTCTAGGGTGTCAGGTAGGGTGGAGGTGATATGATCCTTGACTAGTCTCCCAAAGAACTTCATGAAGACGGAGGTGAGTGCTACGGGGCGATAGTCATTTAGCTCAGTTACCTTAGCTTTCTTGGGAACTGGAACAATGGTGGCCCTCTTGGAGCATGTGGGAACAGCAGACTGGGATAAGGATTGATTGAATATGTCCGTAAACACACCAGCCAGCTGGTCTGCGCACACTCTGAGGACACGGCTAGGGATGCCGTCTGGGCGCCGGCCTGCAGCCTTGCGAGGGTTAACACGTTTAAATGCTTTGCTCACGTTGGCTGAGGGGAAGGAGAGCCCGCAGGTTTTAGTAGCGGGCCGTGTTGTTGGCACTGTATTGACCTCAAAGCGAGCAAAGAAGTTATTTAGTTTGTCTGCGAATTGAATGCGACTCTACTTCGTCTCTATACTGACACTTAGCTTGTTTGTTTGCCTTGCGGAGGGAATAGCTACACTGTTTATATTCAGTCATGTTACCGGTCGCCTTGCCCTGATTAAAAGCAGTGGTTCGCACTTTCAGTTTTGCACGAATGCTGTCATCAATCCACGGTTTCTGGTTGGGGAAAGTTTTAATAGTTGCTGTGGGTACAACATCACCAATGCACTTGCTAATAAACTTGCTCACCGAATCAGCGTATTCATCAATGTTGTTGTTTGACACTATGCGGAACATATCCCAGTCGACGTGATCAAAGCAATCTTGAAGCGTGGAATCAGATTGGTCGGACCAGCATTAAACAGACCTGAGCATGCTCGTTTCCTGTTTTAGTCTCTGTCTATAGCCTGGGAGCAACAAAATGGAGTTGTGGTCAGATTTTCCGAAAGCAGGGCAGGGCAGGGCTTTGTATGCGTCGCGGAAGTTAGAGTAACAACGGTGCAGGATTTTCTCCACCCAGGTAGCACATTCGATATGCTGAGAAAATTTAGGGAGTCTTGTTTTCAGATTAGCCTTGTTAAAATCCCCAGCTACAATGAATGCAGCCTCAGGATATGTGGTTTCCAGTTTACATAGACTCCAATCAAGTTAATTCAGGGCCATCGATGTGTCTGCTTGGGGGGGATATATACGGTTATGTTTATAATCAAAGAGAATTCTCTTGGTAGATAATGCGGTCGACATTTGATTGCAATGAATTCTAGGTCAGGTGAGCAAAAGGACATCCTGTATGTTGTTATGATCACACCAAGTCTCGTTAATCATAAGGCATACCCCCCCGCCCTTCTTCTTACCAGAGAGATGTTTGTTTCTGTCGGCGCAATGCGTGAAGAAACCAGGTGGCTGTACCGACTCCGATAGCGTATCTCGAGTGAGCCACAAAACAAAGAACGTTACAATCTCTGATGTCTCTCTGGAAGGCAACCCTTGCTCGGATTTCGTCTACCTTGTTGTCAAGAGACTGAACGTTGGCGAGTAGTAAACACAGGAGTGGTGCGCGATGTGCCCGTCTATGGAGTCTGACCAGAAGACGGCTTCTTCTGCCCCTCCTGCGGCGTCGTTGTTTTAGTTCGCCGGCTGGGATCCGATCCATTGTCCTGGGTGGTGGTCCAAACAGAGGATCTTCTTCGGGAAAGTCGTATTCCTGGTCGTATGTGATAAAACTTAAGATTTCCTGGGGTATCAATGTAAGAAATAATACATAAAAATAAAAAAAATACTGCATCGTTTCCTGAGAACGCGAAGCGAGGCGGCCATCTCTGTCGGCGCTGGATATGGTTATGAGGTACTGGTGGAGGTGAAGTAGGTTTTGGAGACTTGGAGGTAACATAGTTGACAAGGTTCTCTTTGAATAGGGTATTGCAGGAGTAGGAAAGTGTCCGAAAAGAGTACTGCTCTTCAGCTACAATAAGAGAGGAAAACAGTAAAACAAAACAATATGTGGTAGATTCAGGGCTTACTGATCCTGGTCTCTCATACAAAAGCATTGGAAAAGTGGAAGACGTTTGGTGGGGGGAGGGATATTAAGTGGACAAACAGTGAGAGATGAGGCATAACAACATGCAAGCTTTGTTGGCCCTTAGTAGCTAATTGTCAAAATCTGGATGTGCTCTCAAACTTAACTTGAGGAGAAAGTGCTGCCCACACACTATCGATATACAGTGAGCACCAAAAGTACTAGGACAGTGGCACATGTTTTGTTGTCTTGGCTCTGTACTCCAACACTTCGGATTTGAAAGCTGAAGTGCAGACCATCAGCTTTAAGTTGCAGACTGTCAGCAGACCTTCAGGTTTAATTTGGGGGTATTTCTGAGGGCATTTATTTCTAATGTTCTGTACTGTACTGGTTCAGCCGTAATGTGTTGGTTCATCGCCCAGTTACAATAACTAAACTTTTTGAGGGAGGGAGGGAGGGAGGAGGGAGGGAGAGAGAGATGAAAGACTCGGTGAGAAGGAGAGACAGAGAGGAAAACAGAGAGAGAGACAGAGAGAGATATTTACTTCCCATTGCCTTGTCATAGCCAAGCAGCTTGTCTGTATGACATTAATGTCTAGTGGCTGGAAGGTGATCCTCATTGGGACTAATTACTACTAAGATGGCAGATTAAGCAGACTTCAATGGACAGGGAGGGGCAATCTGTAGCATGAGGGAGCTCTAAGGGGAAAGTTCTGGAACATACCTGAACATTTTTCAAGAAAATGTCTCCATTCAATGCATGCAACAGTAAAGTTATACGTTTGCATAACAAGCAATCTTGTAGGGCTTTCTTTGGAGGACAAAGTCATACAGTCCTTCATCCCTCACCTTCCTTTGGCCCTGGTCTTTATGATTCATTAAATGTGTTACTTTCCCTGAGTGTGTCTTTGAGTGTGTGTGAATGACTGACTCATTAACCGAGTTGTGATAAAGCAGAAATGCCCATACCCTCTGTAAAACTGGATACAGAACATGTTCTCCTATTTCCCCATACATGAAACACCTTCCTGAGCTTGGCTCTCTCACACACACACACACGCACACGCACACACACACGCACACGCACACAATAACATAGCCTCCAGAATGCCGCAGACATGGAGCGACAGAAGGGGGTGATGGTGGAGAGGGTCTGTTGACATTTCACATCCCCAGCCTCCAAGGTCTACCCCATCCCACACACACACCCTTCTCAGCCCGTGGTGTGTGTGTGTGAGGCTCTCCCTTAGGGAACTTGTTATGAACATATCAACACAGTGGCTATACTAAAGGCCAGGGCATTACACAATAATAATAAACTGATTCTAGAGCTGTGCTTTAAGACTTTTCTACCCTGAGCCCAGACAACCACAGACATCTCCTCTCCTGCCACACAACGTCCTTGTGAGGCTTAAGGAACTGAGTCTAAAACACAGTGGTGTTATTTTGTTGTTTGTGTTTGAGGTTTCTTCCTCTTTCTCGCCCTCAAACAACTAGCCAATCAAAACTAGCCTAAACAAAGCCACAGCAGATCAGAGGAAGACGTACACACACACACACACACACACGTGCGCGCACACACACACACTGTTACACAGCCCTAAGTGATTGATCATGTGTTAGTCGATAGTTATAATGTTAGGCATGTTGTTTGATGCTGCTAGCCAGCAGGCAGTCCCACACGATCACTGGCCTCTAATGATACAGCATGTAGGCTACGCATGCCAACCTGCACACTGTCAAATGTTTTAGTTGTTTCAACTTTTAGTTATTTTAGTTGTATCAAATTAAAAAGAAAAGTTGCCATTGCCTTAAAATGTTAAGTTACGAATGAATGACTCTTTCTGTGAGCCAAGTCGGACAGCTTGCAAACGTGCTGGGGCTGTAATTGCAAACATTAGAAAAAGTTATTTGCATTTTAGTTCAATTTTAAGCATATCAGCCAATTACAATTGTTGACAGAGTTGCACATGATCAAAGCCTACATGCTAGCTATTCCCAACAGCACCATCTGCTAATCAAAGTTCCGAAAACACGCACCGTTTTTTAACTGGACGATTAGCTCACAGTGTTTTGCGAGCCTGGCTCCTGATGATTTTCGTCATTTGCGGAAAATTCGAATCACAGTTGAGATGTTGTTTTTTCCTTTCAAATGTATGATTCCATTTATTCTGTTAACATGTTGTCAAGAGAAGTGCAGCCAAAACCTTGTCAATCAAGATGACGAATGAATTTAATGCTGAGCTTCTTATTGGAATCCCTCTTACAGACCGACACATATGCTACTCGCACTGCTACATAAATAATCGCCGCCACTATAGGGTATATTACACAGACGTGTAGGCCTACACTTACATGTACTATGCTTCATATGAAAATACAAAACCGTAGCCACTCCATTTAAGAAATGCTATTGGTTTGTGCAGATAGGGTGACACCAAATTTGTTACAGAAAATAATCACTGCCACCTGGTGAGGTTAGCAAATGGCTAACATGTTCCAGGTTATCGTATGGGACCAGCTACAATGTAACGTTCTACCACGTGCAAGTAAATTAACAATTTTAATTGGCCGATGTGCATTTTGAGACAGACGTCCAGGTTAGATTTATACTTTTTCTAATGTTCGCAGTATGGTCTCGCAAGGTTCATACATGCCCACCACATTCTAAACCTGTGTGTGAAAGTAGAGACAGCACCTGGTGAAGAAAAACATGTTATTAATCCCAATAACTCAGTCAAAATGAACCCTATTTGGAAGAACATTTCCACAGGGAGACGTACACTGAGTGTACAAAACATTAGGAACAACTTCCTAACATTGATTTGCACCCCGTTTTGCTTTCAGAGCAGCCTTAATTCGTCAAGGGATGGACTCTACAAGTGTTCCACAGGGATGCTGGCCCATGTTAACGCCAATGCTTCCCACAGTTGTGTCAAGTTGGCTGGATGTGCTTTGGGTGATGGACCATTCTTGACACACAAGGGAAACTGTTTACCGTGAAAAACCCAGCAGCGTTGCAGTTTTTGACACACTCAAACTGGTGCGCATGGCACCTACTACCATACCCAGTTCAAAGGCATAATCTTTTGTCTTGCCCATTCACCCTCTGAATGGCACACACACACAATCCATATCTCAATTGTCTCAAGGCTTAAAAATGCTCCTTTAATCTGTCTCCTCCTCTTCATTTACACGGATTTAACAAGTGGCATCTATACGGATGTAACAAGTGACATCAATAAGGAATAATACCTGGTCAGTCTATGTCGGTGTTCCTAATGTTTTGTAAACTCAGTGTAGTTGCCTCTTGCATTTTGGGATAACCTTTTCGGGTAAATACTTTCAGGACTTTTTATTGAGGTGATTCAATCTATCATTGAACATTGTTACGTTTTATACTGTTGTACAGTAGCCTATAAAACTGCAAATGCTTCATCGGGGAATACAATCACTGCTGTGCTTTCCTGCCTAAGCCTGCCTCATTATGTTAAGAAAAGAGCCTCACCACGTATGTTTCAGACCATTAATGTGGGCTAATAAACACAACGCTGGTGTCCAACAGAGAGAGTTAATAGCGGCTGTAGAAAACAGAATGGGACCAGTTAATTGGATATGTCAAATCACCATATGATATTCAGCCATTTGTGTGTCCAATAAGAGGCATGCTAATGAAATTATTTCCTGGAATTAAAATGCTGTGCAGTCTGTGTGTCTGGACTGGCCTTTATGGCTGGCTGCTCAGATCTGTTTCACATCTCCCATAATTCCACAGCTCCACTGACTTCTCTTCAGGACATTTGCATATAAGCAAAACCCAAAGAGTGTGGTGGGTACGGATAGTTATGGATCAAAATGCACTTTCATCATCCCAGCTGCAGTGTTGGCTCCACACAGCTATGTTGACAACACAGAGGATGCAGACTTGAAAAGGCCAGTCTATAAATCAGCTGGAAGTGGACATACGCTCTAAGAGGTCACAATGTTTTTATAATGCAGAACTGGCAGTAAATCATTAAGCTGACAGAAGGCCCCTCACTGCCTCACTCTCTGCCAGGCCGGCCTGACTCCAGACTGAACATCACCATGTAAAAACACCTGCAAATGGGGGAGAGGTGAGGACTGAGAGGAAAGAGAGGAGTGAGAGAGAGGGGAGTAAGAGGGGAGGTGTGTGTGTGTGTGTGTGTGTGTGTGTGTGTGTGTGTGTGTGTGTGTGTGTGTGTGTGTGTGTGTGTGTGAGAAAGAGAAGGAGGTGTTGAGGTGAGAGAGGTGTGTGTGGGTGTTAGAGCAAGCGAGCGAGTGAGAGAAAGAGCAAGCGAGAGAGAGAAGTGAGGTATTACCTCAGATGATTGATCGGCTCTATTCGAGTCAGGCAAAATCTGCTTTGCTGAGAATGCGGATGGAATCCAGACATTAAAACAGAATTCAACAATATTCAAACTTTTACTGAAATGAGTAGAAATCAACTGAATGTGTTGAACTTATTAGAAAGTTCATTCATTTGCCCAAGTTAAATCATAAGACATGAACAAAATGCATCAATGATTCGTATTTCCTGCAACTTTCTGAAACAGCATAGGAATGCCGCAGTCTGTGTCTGTGTGTGTGCGAAGTGCACGTGTATGTCTACTACACTTTATGTAGCCGTTGGCGATGATGCTAATGATAAACCTTCTTCTGGTAGAGATGGAAAGGCTTTCCCAAAAACTACAAAGTAGCCTCTGCCTACCTGGCAGAATGATTTCATGATTATTTGGATCAATCCAGTTGCCATTTGTTTTCCAAACTCTGCAATCACATGAGCGCTACAAAAACATCCTAACCACACAATGGGATTATGCTGGTGTGCACTTTAATTAAAGGGTAACTACACCCAAAAACATACATTTCTTAGCTTTTTACCAGACCTCAAAAGTGGTCTACTGATTAATTGAACATTTTGGGGATTTTGAGAACGAAACCTGAAAAAAACTGGGAGAAACAGAAACTTGGAAAAACAAAACAGACCATTGTGAAAATATATTTTAAAATGTTGGTAATAGATCATTTGTTGTATTACTTGTGAAGCACACCTGAGTGAGCATAATAATTTGCTTTTTTTTACTGGACTGATGACCTGCATCTGATGGTCAGTCTGAGGGGAGAGATGGAACAGGGGTGAGGCTGCCTCTCCTCCTATGACCAGAGAAAGTGAAACACTTTGCTATATTCATTCATTGCAGCTGCAGTGCTGTTTGTAGTGTGAGTGGAAGTAGGGAGAATGCACATTTTATGGCTTATAAAACTGTTGAACAAAATGTTGACAGTGCTGAATATATCACGTTTCAGGTAAGACCCAAGTGCAGACTGTGTTGAAGTAACAATGTTTATTACAACAACAGGGGCAGGCAAACGACAGGTCAAGGCAGGCAGGGGTTGGTAATCCAGAGTAGGGGCAACGGCACCGGATGGCAGGCAGGCTCAGGGGCAGACAGAGTGGTCAGGCAGGTGGGCTCAGAGTCAGGACAGGCAATGATCAAAACCAGGAAGGCAAGAAAAGAGAGACTGGGGAAAAGAAGGCGCTGAGAAACAAAACGCTGGTTGACTTGACAAACAAGATGAACTGGCAACAGACAAACAGAGAACACCGGTATAAATACACAGAGGATAATGGGGAAGATGGGCGACACCTGGAGGGGGTGGAGACAAGCAGAAGGACAGGTGAAACAGATCAAGGCATAACAAATTAAACATGAATTTACTCATATAAACAGCAGTTCTTAGCTGTATTCGTTGAGTCTCTCCCTTGTCATGGTTTTAAAGGTTTAAAAGTCTCACATTATCAACTTTGCTGTGTGTTCGAGGCTTGTTTTTACAGTCTATGGCTTGAGAAAACTGTGCAGACACGTTGATCTGAGCTATCTGATTGGCCAGGGGTAGGCCTATAGGTGCACTTGATTCGCTCTCTGGGCCTGCTGGGAAGGCGGAGTTCTACCTTCAGACCAGTGGAGGGTGCTGAGGGGACAACAGCTCATACTAATGGCTGAAATGGAGCAAGTGGAACGACATCAAACACATGAAAACCATGTGTTTGATGTATTTGATACCATTCCACTAATTCCTCTCCAGCCATTACCATGAGCCCGTCCTCCCCAATTAAGGTGCCACCAACCTCCTGTGCATCAGACACATGAATGGCTCAAAATGGGAATACTTTGCTTTCCCGGCACTAGGGCTGCTGAATCATGTGCACCTACTGCCAACGGCGCAAAATGAATGAATGAAACAAATAGGAACACAAGGCTTTATCATTGTTTTTTTACAGAAATGTTTGGTGATCAACTAGGAATGGCTTGGAGATTGGTGACCACTGATGTAAGCCATCCATTCTGGGGTAAACACTGACCAAACATAGAGGATGAGGTAATGTGACACTAAGTACCCAGGAGCTTAGAGGAACTTCCTGCTAATGATAATGTTGACACACTGTAAACAAACAGCTCTCTGTGGACTATTAACATTTACTGATTGCAGAGGTATGCTAAGTATGCTAACTATGCAGGACACGGTCCAATGAGCCAGCCAATCTCTGCTGATGATCCTTCAGTTGATAGTAGGCCTCAGGGGGGGGGGGGGGGGTTAGGACATTGGTTAGCCTCATATCTCTGTGATTCTCTCCAATAACTTCCCCATAGTGGTAAATAGACTACAAACTATTGAATAGATTTTTTTGACACCTCCATTAACAGCTCAAAGAAAATGCTGACACTTGTCTTAAAGATGTGTCTTGAGGTGTTTCCCGTTGAGCTGGTTTGGCATGGAGTGGGATGATAGTGTGTGGTCTGGTCTGTGGTTGTAATACTGTCATGACATTGCTGGAGGCAGAGGTTTCTCTTAAAATACACTTTACCTAAAGAAAGGTTGAGCATTTGAAGAAAGACAGAGAAAAGTATGGGTCGATTCCATGCCAGCGGGAGTAAAAAAAATCATGATGAAAGTGGCCATTCTAGGCCCTTTTTAGACCTATACATGCCTCCTGTAAGACCCTATGATCTGTGAACTGTAAATGATACAGACAACATATTTGTGTCATTATACTTTGGGTAACCGTAAAGGTTGCAAAACAAGGTAAAAATATGTCATTCTGCCCCTGAACAAGGCACTGTTCCTAGGCTGTCATTGAAAATAATAATTTGTTCTTAACTGACTTGCCTAGTTAAAAAAAGGTAAATAAAAAATAATCGTTATGGTGTGCTCTAAAATGTGGGTTTAAAATTCATCATGAATTTCTCAAAAATGGTTTGTGATATAAAGGTAAAAAGCATGTTAAACATCCTTCCTCCTAATTAAGTTACATTTTGAGAATTGCCATAATTTGAGATACCAAAAATATATCCCTCTGGCGTGGAATCGCACTTTGACTTCGAAGCGCTCAAGCAGAATCCATTATGTTCTCAAGGTAGCAGTAATTCAATTTCAATCATATGTATCTATAAAGCCCTTTTTACATCAGCAGTTGTCACAAAGTGCTTATACAGAAACCGAGCCTAAAACCCCAGAGAGCAAGCAATGCAGATGTAGAAGCATGGTGGATAGGAAAAACTCCCTAGGAAGGCTGGAAACTAGGAAGAGAACTAGAGAGGAACCAGGCTTGGAGGGGTGGCCAGTCCTCTTCTGGCTGTGCCATGTGGAGATTATAAGAGTACACTATCAGTTGAAGAATAACACTATCACTAACACTGATTTGCATCAGTTACAGTGAAATGCATAGATCACAGCTGTCTCTATCTCTCTGTGGAGGAGGCCATTGGTTTATGAACATGACAGTGATTCACCAGCAAACAATTTCCATAGTGGATCACAGCTCTCCAGATTAGGACTACCCTCAAGATTTCCATGGTGTTGCTGTGTGCTTGGGTGTGTGAATGCATATGTGTGTGTGAGTGCGTATGTGTGTAGGGTAGCCAATTTAATATGCCTACATTCATTCTCAGAGCCTAGCACTAGCAGCCAGGCTGAACAGTAGAGCTAGGGGGATTTCTCATTTGACATTTTGCTAAGGAAAAGCCATTACCTCTCCAATACAGAAGCCACCTTTTCTACCTGGCCTCTAATACCAGGGAGCTTCATGTCTAAATGAAGTAGCAGCAGCAGCTGCAGTCTCTGGGCTACATTACCCTGTGACAAGATGAAGAGTGTTGTTGGGCTCCGAGGGCTGTGTGTGTGTGGAGGGAAGGAAACACACCTCAGTCTGCTGACAACACACTAAGGCTGCTAGATGAGTTTGTCATCTTCTAAAGAGGCAACAGGGGAATCTCTGCTGATATCTTTATTAATGTACAGTGCACTAAGCTAAGACCGTGCCTCCTGAATGAGTAATTCCCCTGAGAGCTCTGCCAACAAGCAGTAAAACATATCCTTAACATATTAATGGGCATTTCTATCGGGGTTGATACATTTTTCATAAGGGAAATCCAATTATGAAAATGTTTATATTTTTTATTTTACCTTTGTTTAACCAGGTAGGCAAGTTGAGAACAAGTTCTCATTTACAACTGCGACCTGGCCAAGATAAAGCAAAGCAGTTC
Source organism: Oncorhynchus mykiss (assembly GCF_013265735.2). NCBI lineage: Eukaryota > Metazoa > Chordata > Actinopteri > Salmoniformes > Salmonidae > Oncorhynchus > Oncorhynchus mykiss. Next base: position 29,507,031 of record NC_050570.1, read on the forward strand.
GACACATTCGACACAGAGTTACACATGGAGTAAAACAAACATACAGTCAATAATACAGTATAAACAAGTCTATATACGATGTGAGCAAATGAGGTGAGATAAGGGAGGTAAAGGCAATAAAAGGGCCACGGTGATGAAGTAAATACAATATAGCAATTAAAAACACAAGTATGAGATTTAAAAGTGGTAAGGGACAGATCGAAATGTACTGGGGGGCAGGGGCTGGTCCAACTTAAGGTGTCATAAAAAAATGGACCCTCCTCCCCAGCATTAAACATATTTTCACATGACCCTCCCCTTGTACTGTAAAATGAACTGAACACCACCCCCCTCATAGAATTAACTGAAAATAATGTTTATGACCAAAAATAACTAACTCTAGCGACCCTGTGTTTATAAACGTGGATGTCGACTTTGCCATTTCAGCATGCTTTTGTGGCACAGTCAATGCCACTCAGGGCTACGGGCCAGAAGGTTGAGGGTTTGCCAACCACCACAGACATACTCACTCTCCCTCCCTTACACTATGATCAGAGCCGACTGCAGACAATGATCAGCTAGGGGGAATCTGATTTTCAACATTTTGATGCCATTTTTATAATTACATACTGTAGGTTTCTGTGCCAATGCACAACACAACCAATAAACAAAGCCTACCGACTTCGGGCAATTCAATATCATGGTTTGCGTTTTCAACGCCACTCTAAATAGATGATGTAAATCTCGACAAACAGAAAATATATCCCTCCCTACGTGGTAAGGCTACCCAGTATCGAAGGTTTGGCTTGACAATCTCTGAATGTCATTAGATTAAAAAATGCTCAACCTCCAGATGAGTATTAGGGGGAAGTTTAAGTACTATTCTTACAAGCTTGTTTGGCTGGTAGCTTATTCTTTAGATGTTTGGGGCTGCTGGTGAACCGTGATGTGCAGGCATAATCAAAGTGACACTGGACTAGTGCACTTGCCAGGGACTTGAGGGTGTCAATAGCTAGGTTTACATCCAATTGGTGACAGATTTACATGAAAATATTCTAAAACCTTCATAAAAACTATATGCCATTTCAGAGTCTCCATTAGCAAAATTTGGTGCTGGACAACATGAAAGGGAAGATTTTAATTTACTGGACATTTGAGAAATGTAATGGACATCCATATGAATTCAGATCTTGGCGCAGCCAGCGGCATCAAAAATTGAGGGATGTTGGCCAAATGAGCCATATTTACATGTCCTTAAAAGCAGCCATAACAAATTTGTGTTTCGATATGTAGCATACGCAAAACTTTATAGCCTATTTGTTCATTGTTTTTTAGGATACTTTCCCAAAACAATAATTGTCCATCTTATGGTTCTGCTGTCAGAGATTTTAGCACAAAATGTATCAGGGCATTGCATGCATGGGCTTATAGGCTTATGTGTCCACTGTATGATATTCATGTGTATTATCATGAACTTCAAATAGGCATACCGGTAGCCAGTGATGTTGTGTTAAAAAAAATAGGTGAGTAAACTCTGATTGCCGGTCGCTGTGAAAAAAGTAATGCGCCCTAACCTTTCGATGCATTTGTTTTGATGAAAAGTTGGGTAAAAGGCATTTAATTTAGTTGACCCTCCACAAGGCCTACACCACATGCCGGTAGCCTACCCTCTCAGCCAAGGCATATGGTGGAGGGTAAATGAAATTACAGCAAAAAATTAGGAAGTACAAAGGAAAAGTAAGTTGGTGGTTGAAGATATCCCTCTAGTGGTGTGGGGGCTGTGCTTTGGCAAAGTGGGTGGGGTTATATCCTTCCTGTTTGGCCCTGTCCGGGGGTATCATCGGATGGGGCCACAGTGTCTTCTGACCCCTCCTGTCTCAGCCTCCAGTATTTATGCTGCATTAGTTTGTGTCGGGGGGCTAGGGTCAGTTTGTTATATCTGGAGTACTTCTCCTGTCTTATCTGGTGTCCTGTGTGAATTTAATTATGCTCTCTCTAATTCTCTCTTTCTCTCGGAGGGCCTGAGCCCTAGGACCATGCCTCAGGACTACCTGGCATGATGACTCCTTGCTGTCTCCAGTCCACCTGGCCGTGCTGCTGCTCCAGTTCCAACTGTTCTGCCTGCGGCTATGGAATCCTGACCTGCTCATCGGACTGTTCATTGTCCCAGACCTGCTGTTTTCAACTCACTAGAGACAGCAGGAGTGGTAGAGATACTCTTAATGATCGGCTATGAAAAGCCAACTGACATTTACTCCTGAGGTGCTGACTTGCTGAACCCTCGACAACTACTGTGATTATTGTTATTTGACCATGCTGGTCATTTATGAACATTTGAACATCTTGGCCATGTTCTGTTATAATCTCCACCCGGCACAGCCAGAAGAGGACTGGTCACCCCTCATAGCCTGGTTCCTCTCTAGGTTTCTTCCTAGGTTTTGGCCTTTCTAGGGAGTTTTACCTAGCCACCGTGCTTCTACACCTGCATTGCTTGCTGTTTGGGGTATTAGGCTGGGTTTCTGTAAAGCACTTTGAGATATCAGCTGATGTATGAAGGGCTATATAAATACATTTGATTTGAAAATCGATGTGTAAAGGAGCTCAGCTGAGGCTGAAATTGAGCACTACAGGATGGACAGTGCCACCACATAGAAATAAATTGTTTAAACCATGACAGAGAGGTGGGGGTGTTCATTTCATTGGGGGTGTCAAACCTAAAAGTGTGCCCCCCCCTGCATCACAATGGCATTCGATAAGTTCAAGCTTCCGTTGCTAGGGCTGTTCATAGAACTTGCAAAATTCTGACAGGTTACGTAAGGAACCAAAGCGTCTGTTGCTATGCTGGTTACTTGGCTCTGTTTTACCTGGTAGCGGTCGCGAAGGACGGAGAACGCAGGCAGTTGAAGTTCTATTTCACCTCATAAGCTCTCGCTCAGTCCGCACAAAATTATTACCTCAGAATTGCTCCCCAAGGATGGTGTTTTTGCCGGTGACTACCTGCTGACTACCTACTGTTTCAGAGGACCAAAAAAACTGGAAAGAGAACACTTTCTTTGCAACATATTTGTCTTTATATAGAACATATTGTAAAATAGGAAGAAATTATTTAAGTTGTTTTAAGATTGACTTTGCTAGCTGCTGTACTTATTTACAGTGCCTTGCAAAAGTATTAATCCCCCTTTGTGTTTTTCCTATTTTGTTGCATTACAACCTGTAATTTAAATTGATTTTATTTGGATTTCATGTAATGGACATACACAAAATAGTCCAAATTGGTGAGGTGAAATTTTAAAAATAACTTATTTAAAAAATTTTAAAAAATGAAAAAGTGGTGCGTGCATATGTATTCACCCCCTTTGCGATGAAGCCCCTAAATAAGATCTGATGCAACCAATTACCTTCAGAAGTCACATAATTAGTTAAATAAAGTCCACCTGTGTGCGATATAAGTGTCACATAATCTGTCACATGATCTGTCACACCACTAAGCAAGGGGCACCACCAAGTAAGCAACACCATGAAGACCAAGGAGCTCTCCAAACAGGTCAGGGACAGAGTTGTGGAGAAGTACAGATCAGGGTTGGGTTATAAAAAAATATTTGAAACTTTGAACATCCAACGGAGCACCATTAAATCCATTATAAAAAAATGGAAAGAATATGGCACCACAACAAACCTGCCAAGAGAGGGCCACCCACCAAAACGCACAGAGCAGGCAAGGAGGGCATTAATGAGAGAGGCAACAAAGAGACCAAAGATAACCCTGAAGGAGCTGCAAAGCTCCAGAGCGGAGATTGGAGTATCTGTCCATAGGACCACTTTAAGCCCCACACTCCTTAGAGCTGGGCTTTACGGAAGAGTGGCCAGAAAAAAGCCATTGTTTAAAGAAATAAATAAGCCAACACGTTTGGTGTTAGCCAAAAGCTATGTGGGAGACTCCCCAAACATATGGAAGAAGGTACTTTGGTTAGATGAGACTAAAATTGCACTTTTTGGCCTTCAAGGAAAACGCTATGTCTGGCACAAACACCTAATTACCCCGAGAACACCATCCCCACAGTGAAGCATGGTGGTGGCAGCGTGGGGATGTTTTTCCATTGGCAGGGGCTGGGAAACAGGTCAGAATTGATTGAAGGAAGGAATGATGGATGGCGCTAAATACAGTGAAATTCTGTTTCAGTCTTCCAGAGATTTGAGACTGGGATGGAGGTCCATCTTCCAGCAGGACAATGACCCTAATCATACTGCTAAAGCAACACTCGAGTGGTTTAAGGGGAAACATTTACATGTCTTGGAATGGCATAGTTAAAGCCCAGACCTCAATCCAATTGAGAATCTGTGGTATGAATTAAAGATTGCTGTACACCAGCGGAACCCATCCAACTTGAAGGAGCTGGAGCAGTTTTGCCTTGAGGAATGGGCAAAAATCCCAGTGGCTAGAGGCAACAAAATAGGAAAAATGGCAAGGGGGACGAATACTTTCGCAAGCCACTGTACCTCAACCTGCTTAGTCAGCTAGCCAGCTACAGGGATGGTGGGAGAACAACCTGAAGGTAATTCTCTTTGCAAACAACAGCAGCGTCCAGGAAACCACCGAAGACAGACAGGAGCTGCAGCTGTTGACTGATGTAAACAACGTAATTGTAGATACAATTATTGCATATACTGTAGTGATTGACTTAGTGTTGTTGTTTGTCTATTGTTATTTTTGTATAATGTCCTTTCAGATCACTGAAACCCCTCCTGATGTGGTGGAAGTTGTTGAAACAGATCAGAACACCTTCAAGGACCAAAGGGTGTGGAGGTTTTTGACCAGATAAAAATGATTGTGCGCTGTTAATTTATTTTCTGGTCCTCCAAGAGATAACATCTCAATTATATTTAAAATTACAAATACATTTCTTACATTATGTAAGAAATGTATTTGTAATTTGAAATATAATTGCATTTATTGCTTTTATCAATCAAGGTGAGACTGAACATCGACAAGGCTCAGGAGAAACAGAAGTAGAGCTACCGGAGCAGAATCAAGAAGAGAACCAAGTGCTACAACATCCGGGCGAATAACTTGGTTTGGAAGAAGGACGAATGGAAGGTGAGACCTGGGAAACCAGGTCGCTCCTAGCTGGGGTCACCATCTGTTAATGTGAATATAAAACATCTCAGAAAATAACGATTTGCAACTTGAAGCTAGTTTTAGTTTCACTAACACTGATATCTTTCTACTTGTCTTCCTAGGGTTACTTCGGTCGAAGCCAACAATCTTCTTCAGTTGGAACAGTTGGATGGTCGACCACTGAAGCCCTGACGCCCTGACGCTCTACACAGACAAAGTATGTTAAAAGCTTTGATTGACATTTGAGAAAGCAAGAAATGGTAGTTGTGCTGAGCTTATAAAAATGTACCTCTTCAATTTACCTCTCCAAACGTTTTTAGGACCATCGGCTGTCCGAGCCCCCCAGGCCTTATCCCATCCACCAGAGCCAGTGAGTTTGGATCAGAGGCGGACCAGCTTGAGGCAGGTTTTCCTTCCAAAACTGTTGAAAAGTACATATCTCCCATTTATAACACTGCACTAATCCATCATATTTTCTCACAGAAAAATGTAACCTGCTTGCTTGTTTACCTCTGTCTCCTACCCTGTCCCCTTTTAACTCTGCTCCTGTTCTCCAGGACCTAGGGGTTCTGCCCAACACCCAGATGTGGATCCACCTGATGTACTCCATTACCAACCACCCTCCAGCCCATCATCTGCAGCTACTGTTACTGTCATGTTGTCATTATCTGCTAAGAAAGTTATCTTGCTCTATCATACGGGGCACATAATATGTGAGATACACAGACTAACTAAAAACACTAGCACTGCAAACACTCAGAACAAAGAGAGAAGCAGTGCCTGGACTTTGCAGACATCCTCTTCAAGTCCCTGGCTGCCTGTTGAGAACAAGTGACAGATAGAACCTCCCACCCACACAGCATCCACCTCTATATTCCACACACCAGAATTCAGTATGTTCGTCTATGATTTAATTACAAATATATATATTTCACCTTTATTTAACCAGGTAGGCAAGTTGAGAACAAGTTCTCGTTTACAATTGAGACCTGGCCAAGATAAAGCAAAGCAGTTCGACAGATATAACAACACATAGTTACAGATGGAGTAAAACAAACATACAGTCAATAATACAGTACAAAAATAAGTCTATATACATACAATGTGAGCAAATGAGGTGAGATAAGGGAGGTAAAGAGATAGAAATAATGGGGTGCAAAGGAGCAAAATAAATAAATAAATACAGTAGGGGGAGAGGTAGTTGTTTGGGCTAAATTATAGATGGGCTATGTACAGGTGCAGTAATCTGTGAGCTGCTGTTTCCAGTTTCAGAGATTTTTGTAGTTCGTTCCAGTCATTGGCAGCAGAGAACTGGAAGGAGAGGCGGCCAAAGGAAGAATTGGTTTTGGGGGTGACTAGAGAGATATACCTGCTGGAGTGCGTGCTACAGGTGGGTGCTGCTATGGTGACCAGTGAGCTGAGATAAGGGGGGACTTTACCTAGCAGGATCTTGTAGATGACCTGGAGCCAGTGGGTTTGGCGACGAGTATAAATGAGGGCCAGCCAACGAGAGCATACAGGTCGCATTGGTGGGTAGTATATGGGGTTTTGGTGACAAAACGGATGGCACTGTGATAGACTGCATCCAATTTATTGAGTAGGCTATTGGAGGCTTTGCCATGTGAGTGTACAAAAAATTTGTGAAACTAAAATCTTGAATATTGCCAGGTCGGTTATCACAGCTGTTTCACAAGGTGTGTTCATTATCGTAAGTTACCCTTTGATTGTCACGTTTGTCATAAAGAAGAGATCAAGGCGCAGCGTGATAAGAATACATTCTTCTTTATTAAATGAAGAACACTAAATAAACTAACAAAACAAACGTGAAGCTATATAACACGAGTGCTGACATGCAACTACACAGACATACCAACCCACAAACTATCCAAGGAATATGGCTACCTAAATATGGTCCCCAATCAGAAACAACGATAAACAGCTGCGTCTGATTGAGAACCAATCTATATATAAACATAAACGCCTAAACTAGAAAAAAAACCATAAACATACAAAAAAACCTAGACAATACAAAAACTACACAAACCACCCTTGTCACACCCTGACCTAAACAAATAATAAAGAAAACAAAGAAAACTAAGGTCAGGGCATGACAGTACCCCCCGCCAAAGGTGCGGACTCCCAGCCGTAAACCTAAACCTATATGGGAGGGTCTGGGTGGGTATCTAACCTTGGTGGCGGCTTTGGTTCTGGACACGGTCCCCCTTTTTTACACTGAGTCTGCTCTTCTAGTACTGAGCCGTGGATCGTCACCGGAGGCTCTGGACTGCGGATCCTCGCCGTAGGCCCCGTGCTGGGGACCCTTGCTGCGTGGATCATTGCCGGATGTTCTGGACTGGGGACCGTCGCTGGAGACCGGCGCTGGAGACCCCGTGCTGGGGACCATCGCTGGAGACCCCGGGCTGGGGACCGTCGCTGGAGACCCCGGGCTGGGGTCCGTTGTTGGAGGTTCCGGACTGTGGCCCGTCGTTGGAGGTTCCGGACTGTGGCCCGTCATTGGAGGTTCCGGTGTGTGAACTGTCACCAGAAACTCTGGACTGGGTACTGTCGCCGGACGCTCTGGACTGGGTACTGTCGCCGGACGCTCTGTACTGGCGAGGCGCACTGTAGGCCTGGTGCGTGGTGCCGGAACTGGTGGTACCGGGCTGGGGACACGCACCTCAGGGCAAGTGCGAGGAGCAGGAACAGGGCGTACTGGACCCTGGAGGTGCACTGGAGGCCTGGTGCGTGGTGCCGGAACTGGTGGTACCGGGCTGAGGACACGCACATCAGGGCAAGTGCGGGGAGGAGGAACAGGGCGTACTGGACCCTGGAGGTGCATTGGAGGTGCACTGGAGGCCTGGTGCGTGGTGCCGGAACTGGTGGTACCGGGCTGAGGACACGCACCTCAGGGCAAGTGCGGGGAGGAGGAACAGGATGTACTGGAGTCTGGAGCCGCACTGGAAGCCTGGTGCATGGTGCATGGTGTCGGCACTGGTGGTACTGGGCTGGTGACACACACCTTAGGGCGAGTGCGGGGAGGAGGAACAGGACATACTGGACTGTGGAGGCGTAATGGAGGTCTGGAGTGTAGAGCTGACAGAACCCGTCCTGGCTGGATGTTAATTTTCGCAGGGCGCTGGCACAGGAAGTACTGGGCTGTGTAGACTCACCGGAGACACAGTACGCAAAGCCGGCGCAGGATATCCTGGTCCAAGGAGGTACACTGGAGACCAGGAGCGCTGAGCCGGCACCCTCCTTCCTGGCTGGATGCCCATTCTAGCCTGGCCAATGCGAGGAGCTGGAATAGAGCGCACCGGGCTAGAATAGCTCACTGGAGACACCACGCGCTCCACCGCATAACATGGTGCCTGACCAGTAACACGCTCCCCACAGTAAGCATGAGGAGTTGGCTCAGGTCTCCGACCTGACTCGTGCAATCTCCTCGTGTGTCCCCCCACAAAAAAATATTGGGGCTGCCTCTCGGGCTTCTTGCCAGCCATGTACCCTCATATCGACGCCGTTCCTCTTGTGCTATCTCCACCTGCTACCATGGCAGGGTCTTGTCCCCTGCCATTACCTCCTCCCAGGTCCAGGATGTCCTCCACTCCTCTTTCTCCCTGGTCCAAGATGTCCACCCCTTTTTAGCACGCTGCTTGGTCCTATTTTGGTGGGTTGTTCTGTCACGTTCGTCATAACGAGGAGACCAAGGCGCAGCATGATAAGAATACATTCTTCTTTATTAAATGAAGAGCACTAAACAAAATAACATAACGAACGTGAAGCTATATAACATGAGTGCTGACATGCAACTACACATAGACATACCAACCCACAAACTATCCAAGGAATATGGCTTCCTAAATATGATCCCCAATCAGACAACGATAAACAGCTGCCTCTGATTGAGAACCAATCGAGGCAACCATAGAGATATAAACAGAGAGCCACATGAGATCCACATCAATTTACAGAAATACTCATAATAAACATTGCTAAAAGATACAAGTGTTATGCATGGAATTTTAGATCCACTTCTCCTTAATGCAACCGCTGTGTCAGATAAAAAAAAAGCTTTCCCGAAAAAGCACACCATGCAATAATCTGAGTACAGCGCTCAGAGATCAAAACAAGCTATATAGATACCCACAGTGTTGTGGAGTCAAAAAAGTCAGAAATAGCATTATAAATATTCACTTACCTTTGGTGATCTTCATCAGAATGCACTCCCAGGAATCCCAGTTCCACAATAAATGTTTGATTTGTTCGATAAAATCCTTTATGTCCAAATACCTCCTATTTGTTTGCGCGTTTAGCCCAGTAATCCAAATTCATGAGGTGCGAGCAGACGAAAAGTCAAAAAGTTCCGTTACAGTCCATAGAAACATGTCAAATGATGTATAGAATCAATCTTTAGGATGTTTTTATCATAAATCTTCAATAATGTTTCAACCGGAGAATTCCTTTGTCTGTAGAAATGCAATGGAACGCAAGCTAACTCTCACATGAACGCGCGTTGTCAGCTCATGACACACTGGCAGACCTCTGACTCATTCAGCTCCCATTCCCCCCTCCTTCACAGTAGAATCATCAAACAAGGTTCTAAAGACTTGTGACATCTAGTGGAAGCCTTAGGATGTGCAATCTGGCCCCATAGACACAGCATACTGGATAGGCAATCACTTAGATGAATCTACAAACCTCAGATTTCCCACTTCCTGGTTGGATTTGTATCCAATACTACTAATAATATGGCACCTTATTCATCCAAGCTACTCAATACTACCCCCGTCACCAAGACGTTAAGACATGGATTTCATGTTGTAATGTTAGCAAGGTACCTAAAAGTAGTTTGAAGAAATGTTTCCATTTGATTAGCTAAACAAAACTTAACTGTGAAATTGTTGCGGAAATCAGCCTTGTTTGCATAGCGATGATGAAAAGAACATAATGTAATGATCTCAAATTTTAATCATTTAATCATTATATCATTAATTTTAATCATCATCACACCGTTGATATAGCAACGGACTATATTCGTTTATAGAATCTCATTGTGACGCAGGGGGCGCCCGGCCCGCCAAAAGGAGTCGCTACAGCACGATGAGCCAAGTAAAACACACCTGGCCAAACCCTCGCCTAACCCTCACCTAACCCGGATGACGCTGGGCCAATTGTGCACCGCCCTATGGGAATCCTGATCACGGATGTTTTTGATACAGCACGGGATCGAACCCGGGTCTCTAATGATGCCTCTAGCACAGTGATGCAGTGCCTTAGACCGCTGCGCCACTAGGGAGGCCCTTATAAAAACATTTCATTCAATTCTCCTTATATGACTGAAGACATAAGCAACATATTTTTTAATACGACAAATTAGTAGCCTACTCTGCTGACACTGACAAACAGATCAGTAAAAACACTTCTCTTGAATGCAACCATCTAATCTAGGCTTACGAAAATGGGAGACACAAATTTTACAATATGACGTCCATCTTGCCTGGAGGAGGGAATTGTTGTCCCCCCCAAAACAACTTTCCAGTGATTTTCAAATCAAATTTTATTGGTCACATACATATGGTTAGCAGATGTTAATGTGAGTGTAGTGAAATGCTTTTGGGACCTGAAGCGAGGCGACCATCTCTGTCGACGCTATCATCTGATCCAATGATAAAGACAGTGAATATTCGCACACTTACCGGGTATATGGATGATGCTCTCTTCTGGTGCCAATAACATAGGTTACTGTTCACTCAATTGGGAGATGATAATTTTGATAACTAGAAACAGATTTGATTATTTTCTTTGTCATCTCTCTTTAGCAATAACCATTTGCTTTTTTGAAGTATTGTGATGGGCCTAGGCTTATTTAATAGGTAGGAATCATTCGTTTTTACTCACCGAAGCAACAACACAATGTGGTCAAAGACTTAGTAATTTAGTTGTAGCAAGCAGCCAGTGTTAGTTTTAATTTCAGACCCAACATTCATTACGACTCATTTGTGGCCTAAAAACGAGAAGCTAGCTTTGAAGTGAAACCGGTTTGTCAGGATGAAGCGATTGGATTGGAGTAAGGGAACCGCAGGCACTACTGTATGCGGTGCTCATTTAACCCCAGAGGATTTCGATGGCTATAACCAGCGGAAGGCATGATTCGGAATGCGACTGAAACCAGGAGCTTTGCCGAGTGTGAAGGTGAAGCCTGCAACCTCTGTTTCCTACCGGTAACTTTACCTCTCGAGTGTCAGCAGTGATCGAGATAAACCGGGTAAATTGAACTAGCTATGTATTTTGTATTGAACTAGTTATGTATTTTGTCCCTATAATAACTTTCATTATTATAGGGACTGTGTCCACAAAGTAGAATGTTGACAGATAAAAAAAAGACCCATGATGAAAGTGTTGTACCAGTATTGGCATAACATATATTAATAAAAAGGTAACAACGTGTTTGAATTATTCTTGAACTTGAAGCCTGTGTAGAGCATGTTCTCCTCATTTGAGACTCTATTTCTTGTTCCATTTCACACGCTGGAATTGGCACTGCCCCAGATAGCCCCAATTCCAGGTGATAAACTGCCTGTAGGCAACGGTTCTGAACTTTCTAAAAAGTGCACTACTAGTGGTAGGGGGAGTGGTGGAACATTATTTGAGTTAATTATTGCATTAGATTAGTGGGGATTCTATTTCTATATTGACATCCAGGCAGACCGTGGAGAAGCCAGAATGTTGCGTCATACAGCCCACTCCTTTCTCTGTCATCGTGGACATTGTCTGAAAGTTTTCCTGACAGCGCAGACCCCATGGTTATTGGCATGGGAATATCCTTGCTGCACGAGCACCTACAACACGCTATTTTTATGTGGTTCAGCCGTAGTTATGAAGGAGGTGACATTATAGGGTGTATTCTCAGAAGCAAAGTAGCTAGCAATATTAACAATCAACATTGCCAACATGTGGAGCCATATCCTACATATCCTACTTTTTTTTTTATCTGCCGGAGGGTTTCGTTTTAGTTATGTTTTATGGGTTACTGCCTGTGCTTGCTGATCTTCCCTTGTTGTAACGTTAGCTGGCTAGGCCAGCTAGCTGGCTAAAATATCTAACGTTAACTGGCTGGCTAGGTAGCTGGCTAAGATAACGTTAATTGCATATAACATTCTTTGATAACTGGTTAGATGTGGTTATGTATTTCAAAAACTTTGGTTTACTTTAATGTAGCTGTAAACTAGTTGTTGATAGCAACTGGCTGACTCATCAAATGCTAACGTAATGTTAGCAGGCTGGTAGGGCTAATGTTAGCTAGCTAGTAGGACTACCGTTAACAGGCTAGTTGACTAGCATCTTTGCAAGCTGATTTGTAACTATATATTCATAAAGTAAGTTAGCTGAACATTTAATTGAAATCAGTAGTCATGAGTGCAAACGATTTGGTTTAATATTAAGTTATACATTTTAATTTATTTCTGTTGGAGTTTACAACATAGGGAATAGGCTGGCTTGCCGGGACCTCCATACTAAGTCACACCCCGCAAATGTTTTTTCTGGAATGACTTTGGCATTCTTCAGAAGTTTTATGCAATATCTAGAAAAATAGAAAAGTGAGGTATAACTTTGCATTGGGACTTTTGATGCGTATTGTAATGCAAATCCATATGTTACATATGGTTAAGTTTATGTTATCTACTCTTTAACTGCTTTTCACTGACCACTGCAACTCAACAATCAACTTTTTGGTAGGCTATTTGCCAAATGCGCTGCCCAAATGACATGCTTAAAACAATTCACAGCTCATTAGCTCAAAAAATGTAATGATAATTTGTGGCCAAATCATGCCCTCTGGTGTAGTATTTTGAATGATTTTATTTATTTCTGTAATTTAATTTACTTTAGGGGAAGCTTATCTTCCCCTAGCCTAATGGACGTGCCGCCTATGCCAACATCAATGTGTAACCGGTGCATAAAACAGCTGGCCACGAAGCTTACAAGGTCAACTTCAAATGCCAACATCAAATTCAAAAAAATTGCCGCACTACCTAAACGGCTGAAAATAAAATCAAACTGTCTAGCACTGTATGCTGAGAGAAAGGCTGTGCAGGCTGGCAGCTTCTCTCGTGAGAGATGATCTGCATGGTCCTAAAGCCAGCCTACCAATATGCTAAACAGCCATTGCATTTTAATCAGGATTGGAATAATTTTAGTAAACTTTTTTGTAGCCTACTTTTACATTTTTGGTCTTGAGCTGTGGAACTTAATTAAAAAGGGGTCTGAAATTAGAGCAGCATCTCCATTAGTTACAGCAGGGCCTGACAAAAGTCTGTGCTGCTTCTCAGAAGAGAACCGGTGAATCAGCCAAAGTTTCAAGCCTCCATTTAATGAAGGGAGAATGAAATTACTCGCTTAATGTATTGCTTAGCAAAGGACATCGAGGAGGGAAGAAGGAAAGGTGAGAGAGTGAGAGTCAGGGAGCAAAGTAGAGAGAGAGAGAGACGAAGGGAGAAAAGGAGGGAGTGGGAGAGAGAGAAAGGGAGGAAGGGAAAAAAGGAGAGGAGGGTAAGGTTTGATTTAGAGTGGTCAGTCTCTCTGGGAAACGAAGGATGGCGTCCGACTATGTCTTGGCTCTGTTTCCACACTCTGGGTCAGTGCTGTTGACGGCACATTGCTGCTGTCGAGAGAGGGTGTACACACACACACACACACACACACACACACACACACACACACACACACACACACACACACACACACACACACACACACACACACACACACGTACACACTGGGTCTTTGAGTGTGTGACCTGCTCTTCAGGGAGGATAGAGAGGGCAGGAACTCCAGAATGAGTCCCACTGACAGCCAGAGAGGATAGATGGGAGAGGAATCCTCATATATGCTGAGCCTTCTGCATATCTTACTGCTCCACACAAATGACTATATAGCCCCACAGATAATCTAGACCAGGGATGGGTAACTCCAGTCCTCTAGGGCCTGTTTGGTGTCACACTGACCGTGTCTAAACTTAACTTAATGAAGCTTTTGTATTCTGATAATGGAGTTCTGATCATGGAATTCCGAACACGTCATGTGTCTACATTTACATTTAAATGTGTCTACCATGTCCACATTGTGTCTGTTCCCACGCTATATTCAAATGCCGTATGCTACAAACTGTGGAATAGCCAAAATATTATAATAACACAACAACAACTGATGGCTGTAGCTAACTACTTTAGCTAGGTAGCCAGCTAGCCTCTGTAGCTAGCCAGCAAGCTAGCAAGCAGCGCTAAAAAGATTGCAAATGAGTTAGCATAACTCTAGCCAAACAAAACATCCCTCAACGTTATAATGAAAAGGTGCCTCTCGGTCCCAAAGCACAACTTTTCTGTAGACCTGTGGGAGGAGTGCTGATGATGTTGCCCACTGTGTACGTCAAGTGTAGACACGACCACTTTTTCCCCAGCCCCAGCCAACATATTCTGACTCCAATCAACTAATCATGATTTAGTTGAAGGCAATTAGTTTAATCAGCAATGTTTGCTAGGGATGGGGGGAAAAGTGTGACACCACTCCAGCTCCCGAGGACTTGAGTTGCCCATCACTGATCTAGACCTCTGTGTGAGTCAAGCATCTGGTACAACACTAGGCTAGCTAGCTATCACTCCTTCCCACAGCACTACTCCGTAAGGCCCTACAGTACAGCCACACTGCTGAAAGTTTATATTAAAGCCACTGAGCTATTTACACAGACCTACTATCTGCCAACCCAGTCTCCCTGTGGGGAAGCCAGACATTACACATAAGAAGGATATGGGTAAGCAGTGGTGTGTTAGTTGTGTGTTAGTGCTGGACTCATTTGGTAGAGCATGGCGCTTGCAACACCAGGATTGTGGGTTTGATTTCCACAGGGGACTGGTATGGAAAATATGTATGCACTCACTACTGTAAGTCGCTCTGGAAAAACATTCTAAAATGTCATACAAAAGCCTGCACACCGTGCAGTTTTCCAGGACCAGTGTTATATGTAGATGATGATCCCTGATGTAGGCTTGCTATATCCTCAGAGAGCAGCAGTAGCATCACATTAAGACTTTAACACCCAGCAGCATCCCTCCCACTTCAGAGAACAGGACAGGACATTAATGGAGTAGAGGTTGTTTAATTTGACAGGCGCCTGGATCCCATCTCATTACTGTCAATCACATAGACACAGGTAAACACCAGGCAGCAGGATAATTGAAGAGCCAAATAAATTAGATGCTGAGAGTGAATCACTGAAACACAATGCCTCTGCCTGTCTTTCTCTTCTCTGTCTCTCTGTCTGTCTTTCTCTCTGTTCTCTCTACCCGTCTTTCTGTCTAGCACTCTCTCTCTTTCTGTATTTGTCTGTACCCCTCTCTCCCTCTCTTTTCTATCGCTCTCTAACAAGGCTGTAATGCTGTTTAAATGAAACCTCTGTAGTTAATTTGAGACAAAAGGATTTAATGGAGAACTGTAGATGATGTGGCGTGGGAGACACAAGGGCTGGAGGAGCAGTCACCACCATGCCTATACTCACACCCATACCCATACATATCCATGTGCACCATATCCATACCCACACTCAAACCCATACCAATGCCCTATACCCAGACCTATACCCTGTATGCCAGCACATACAGTAAAGAGGGAGCTAGGCAAAGGGCATATTTACATTTGCAGGCCCTATACAACCAGTAGTTGACCCCTATGATTCTATCAGTTCAGTCATTCAGTATGAGTACAAACAAGCTAATACCACAATGTTCAACATGAACAAATTACAATATTTATTAGGACTATATTGTACTTACTGGAATAATTACACAGTAATAAGGACACTGTAATGTAAAAATGTAACAAGGCCTGATTTAACAATTTTCACATATAACCTGTTCTCCTGCCAACAACAGCAGCTGCTGTTATCCCCCAGCAGCGTTACGCGCTCTGGGCAGCGATCCTCGGCTCTCAAGCAGTTTGCACCTTTACGGGAACCTCTTAAGTAACAACGTCTAAAAATAACAAACAATGACTGATAGCAAGCCATGTGGTGTGGTGGGTGTATGGGAGAATTGAACATTTTTGAAAAAAACTAAAGATGAAAACTTTCCCCTGAGGAGACGTGATGTTCCACAGGAATCTCTTTTGAGATAGAAATCTAACTTCACATGCACTTACAGGACTTTGTAAGCTAGGACCAGGAGCGAACGATAACCTTATAACCTTTGTATGTACTGTTAAAACAGTGATGACATAGCCTACTTTTACCAAACAGCCAACATTATCATGCAGTGTAGGAATCAACAGGACATAGGAAAAGTAAATGGTCATAAGACAAGAAACACAGGATGGTGGTGAATATTGAGTTCAGAGGCTACATTTTAAGACGGACAAAGAAAAAGAGAGAAACTTCCAAAAGCAGTTTCTATTATTAAGTATGTCCACCCCACTGCCTCACTTCAAAGATCACCATCCCTGATCACCGTCCGACCATCTGCACTACAGCCCTACTACACTCTCACACGAGAACATGAAAAAGAGGCACCATAGACTTTACAAAAGCCTAAAAACCTGAGTACTAAATTCTGTCTGTTCCAGTGTTGCTTATCTATGCCGATTTAGTCCTGCAAGGCGAATCATTTGTTGATTTGTCACACTTTCTGGTGGTGAGGTCAAATTGTACTGGAGGCGGTAGAAGGGCCACCCAGGGGAGGGTAGTGCATTTTATCCACGGTTTACATCAAGGGATTTTGGTACTTTCCCTATACGTTAGCTATGCACAGTACTGACATGGGTTGCCGCCGTTGGCTCTGGGTTCCTATTTGTCACACTCCTCTGATATTTGCCTCTCCAAAGGCCACGAAACAACATGTTTTGTTGCCCATGATTTGTCTTTTTTATCAGAGTTATTGATCTCACAATAAGCTAGACTCAAGTAACTTCCATGACAGTCTTGTGGTGCTGAAAAGCGGCAGCCGCGGAGAAGCGGCAGCCGCGGAGAAATCAATCGGGAGGTGGCCAGCACATGGTGCTGAAATTAGGCTAAGTATTCATTTTCATTTGAATTAACTAACAAGAGGGCTTTGTGTTGGAGCCTATTTCTTCCTATTTAAGAAACAAGAGGTAGGCCTAAGTGTTTGACATACTACATTATAGGCCATCCATAGATTTGTCAGCCAGTTCCTCCAGTAGTGTCACCACTACTTAAATACCTCTGTGCTGTGAAGGGCTTGGTGTGTTAAGCTAATACCAGTGTTTGAATTGAGGGGGTAGGCCTACGTGAGTGTATGCCATAGCCTAATTTTTGCTAGTTTAAGATTATGAAGAAACTAAAATGGATTCTGAATATAGAAAGTGATCTATAACGACGATGCCTTGGGCTAAAAACAAGGCACAAGAAAGACACGCCTCTGATGCATTTGGGGGTTAATGGTCTTTGGTTAATCTCTATGACATTCAGAGGCTGAGCTAAGAAGAAAAATTAAAAACTTTGGAAGTAGGCCTACAGATGTCGGATATGAACTTGATCACTCTTTTGTTGCAGAGAATTTTCCTGGTGCATCAGGAAATTCAAATGAGCCCAGTGAGTCCCTGAAAAAGAGCAGTTCTCTTTCTCTCCATGTGGGGGATAATAAAATAATAGCTCAACCAAAATTAGTTTACATTCATTCAAATTGTCTGATAAATTGCCACAGTGGATTTGCCATGGTAAACAATGAAATACTTTATTTCTATTGTACGGAATGCTTGTAAAAAATGTTCAAAAATGACTCCAGTTCCAGTGGCATGCATTGAAATGTGTGGCTTTCTTTTGCAAAATATCTTTGAAGAAACAGGCTTATTTCCAAATAACTGACATTAAGGTGTGGGACGCTCACTGTATTACAGGGCCCGGTTTCCCAAAAGCATGTTGAGGCTAAGTTAATCGTTAAGTTCATTGAACCTTTGTAGGAGCATCTTTAAATCTCAGAGCTGTTTCCCAAAACCCTCATTAACGTTGCACTTAAATAAGCTTGTAATATAATGCCTGCCTCAGACCACTCGTCGAACAGCTAAGTGCGTTGTTCTTTGCCCTCCCGCATCACTTTATACACAGAAGATCTCCGCTAAACATAGAATCACATGGCTTATCCATATATCTGTGACTGCCGATAACTTGTCTTTGCAATTGACACAACAAGCGATGTATAAAAAGATGCTTAAAATAAAAACCGAGATGACTGCAATAAAATATAAACAGTAGGCTATAGGACTATTTCAATCATATTGAAATGCCTTTCATGTTCAATCAATTGAGTTCTATTTTGATACTTGTAGGGTACTATCTGTAATTTGTCCCAATATCTTTTATGATGTGTAGCCAAACATGTGCGCAATGATGTGCCAAATCAGTGATTGAATACATTTTATTGAGTAAGCATTAGAATAATCCACCTCAATATTTGCAGCCGTAGGTGATGATATCTCCCTAGGAGCTGATCCGTCGTCAGTATAGTGAAATAATGAACATTTTAAGGAAAGATTTGAATGGAGAAAGCTGATCTGATAGCAGCGCTCCCTTTTTTTCGTTCCATCAGTATCCAAAAGACGCACTTAGCGACGCTCCAAAGACGCACTTAGCGACAGTTCTCTCTGCGACAGTTCTCTCTGCGTGGCGTTTTGGGAAAAGCATGTTACATCTTTGGCTGTTGTAGGAAAGGTGCATCGTTAAAATAAAATACTCATAAGCCTTAGTTACATTACTATTGGGAAACTGGGCCTAGGTCTATTTCACTCCAGCAGCTGGCATATTCTGTCCATTCAAAATTCACTTGTGGGAACATGGCGGCTCTCAACACCCGACAACAGAAAGAGTTGGCCACTCTTGCCTATGCCGTTCGGCCATCGCTCATCCATATATTTATATGTACATATTCTTATTCATTCCTTTACATTTGTGTGTAAGAGGTAGTTGTTGTGAAATTGTTAGACTACTTGTTAGATATTACTGCATGGCCGGAACTAGAAGCACAACTAGAAGCTACACTCGCATTAACATCTGCTAACCATGTGTATGTGACAAATAAAATGTGATTTAATTTGAACGGATCTCAGGGTGTATGATTATACGAATCCACAGTTTTGAAGTCACAGCGTAAATTGTTTGCCTCGCAGCGGAATCGGGGGATCTGACCTATGCGGAGAATAGGATCAGCATCTACCCAGATCTGAGTGCCGAACTGATGACACAGAGGGCGACCTACAACAAGGTGAGATCCCAGCCACGCAAGCTAAACCTGAGATGCGGCTTCATCCACCAGGCAAAACTAATCTTGACCTTCCATAATGGTTCTGGGTGGGGAATGACCAATGGGTGGGTTTCCCTGTGGGTCCTGCTTGTTGTTTTGGTTGCAATAGGCCTCTTGTTATTTGATTATATTCCAATAGGATACATTCTGAAGGCTACTCGTTAGCCTATCCCCCCCACCTACCAGTTGGCTGGATGTCCTTTGGGTGGTGGACCATTCTTGATACACCCCGTTCAAAGTAGAGGTCGACCGATTAATCGGAATGGCCGATTAATTAGGGCCGATTTCAAGTTTTCATAACAATCGGAAATCAATATTTTTAGGCGCCGATTTTGCCAATTTAAAAAAAAAAATGTTTTACCTTTATTTAACTAGGCAAGTCAGTTAAGAACACATTCTCATTTTCAATGACGGCCTAGGAACAGTGGGTTAACTGCCTTGTTCAGGGGCAGAATTACAGATGTATTTACCTTGTCAGCTCGGGGATTTGATCTTGCAACCTTTCGGTCGCCCTTTCGCCTGTCGCCCTTTATGTTCTAGCCCCAACACATATCTAGATAGATTTACCCCATGGCCTACATGCCAATGGGGCATTATGTGGCAGGTTCGACAACGGGACAACAGTAGCTGAGGTGAGGTAGGTGACTAGTTTGTTTAGATGAAGGGGACAACTAACCCGTATTCTCCTCATAGCAGCCACAATCTCCACTCTGCTGTTCGGCCGAGCCACGTCCAGACTGCCGATGTACTGGTTAGGAACAAAACAGAAAGCAACGATAGAAATGTTACCATATTTATTTGACCATTGTGATATATTATACAGTGGCATAATTTTTGGGGGTATATAATTATTATAAGATAATATCACACTATTACAAAATAATTAAATAAACTATAATGAAATAATCAATTATCTCGTTAATTTGAGAAAGATAACTTTATAATGATACAAGACAATCCGGTTGCAAGTTATTAAGAGAAATAGCCTTTATTATGCTGAAACGTTAAGCTTGGCTTCCTCTCATGCACAGGTTGACATTATGTCCGGTTTGCTTGAGTTGATCGACTTTTATTTTCACCTCGGTTTGAGGCATTGGGAGATACAGTATTAGTGTAATGAGCAATATAGATGGTGTTGTCATTAGTTTACATCCATTGCGGAGAATACTGAGTTCTCTAAGACTCTACTAATGGAAAAAACTACTGAACCTTCTTGATATAGCTTTATTTCTTCTTGATCAACTGGGCCGACATGGGAAGCTTCATGAACACAAACAAATACATCTTAAATGCATCCAAGAAGGATATGTGGTGACCTAAAACACAGCCAAGCATTTACTTCATATTCTAGACCCCATGGAGTGCGCCTTTTGGTGGAAGTATCTGGGAACGAGATTAGCTAGCATGCTGCCTAACCTTCACAACCAAGGGGACATAGAGGAACAGCTTAGGTAAGTGTCCTTTTTGTCTTGTAATTTTACATTGGGAGGTGCATTGAAACAATTAGCTAGCATTATATTACCTCTAGCACAGTCAACTAGCTAGCTAGCAAGCTAAATGAATGATGCATTGAAATTAGCTACTCTCGAGGGATTACTATGGTAGCTAGCTATGGCTACTCTCAAGAACAAGCAAGCCTGTATCTGAGAAGCATGTCCAACTGATTGAGCGTTCTACTCAACGCATTCTCAATGAGCGCTGATTTAATCAAAAGTGCATTACAGTGGCTTGGATATACAAAGATTGCAAAAGGAGGCAAATCTTTTGTAGGAAAAGCTTTTGTCATAATTTTGATGCTGCCAGATTGACTTTAGATTCAGTAAAACGTTAGCTAAGATTGAGTGGAGACCACCGGAATTTCGCTAGCTAACATTACCATTGCTAGCTATTTTTGACTAAATTTGCTAGCTAATGACAACATCACCATCCATTTGACAACATGATAATGATGGCATAGTTGTTTCCTGTTAAACTTTTGCCTACTTTTGCAATGCCATCATATACTGCTCAAAAAAATAAAGGGAACACTTAAACAACACAATGTAACTCCAAGTCAATCACACTTCTGTGAAATCAAACTGTCCACTTAGGAAGCAACACTGATTGACAATAAATTTCACATGCTGTTGTGCAAATGGAATAGACAACAGGTGGAAATTATAGGCAATTAGCAAGACACCCCCAATAAAGGAGTGGTTCTGCAGGTGGTGACCAGACCACTTCTCAGTTCCTATGCTTCCTGGCTGATGTTTTGGTCACTTTTGAATGCTGGCGGTGCTTTCACTCTAGTAGTAGCATGAGACGGAGTCTACAACCCACACAAGTGGCTCAGGTAGTGCAGCTCATCCAGGATGGCACATCAATGCGAGCTGTGGCAAGAAGGTTTGCTGTGTCTGTCAGCGTAGTGTCCAGAGCATGGAGGCGCTACCAGGAGACAGGACAGTACATCAGGAGACGTGGAGGAGGCTGTAGGAGGGCAACAACCCAGCAGCAGGACCGCTACCTCCGCCTTTGTGCAAGGAGGAGTAGGAGGAGCACTGCCAGAGTCCTGCAAAATGACCTCCAGCAGGCCACAAATGTGCATGTGTCTGCTCAAACAGTCAGAAACAGACTCCATGAGGGTGGTATGAGGGCCCGACGTCAACAGGTGGGGGTTGTGCTCACAGCCCAACACCGTGCAGGACGTTTGGCATTTGCCAGAGAACACCAAGATTGGCAAATTCGCCACTGGCGCCCTGTGCTCTTCACAGATGAAAGCAGGTTCACACTGAGCACATGTGACAGACGTGACAGAGTCTGGAGACGCTGTGGAGAACGTTCTGCTGCCTGCAACATCCTCCAGCATGACCGGTTTGGCGGTGGGTCAGTCATGGTGTGGGGTGGCATTTCTTTGGGGGGCCGCACAGCCATCCATGTGCTCGCCAGAGGTAGCCTGACTGCCATTAGGTACCGAGATGAGATCCTCAGACCCCTTGTGAGACCATATGCTGGTGCGGTTGGCGCTGGGTTCCTCCTAATGCAAGACAATGCTAGACCTCATGTGGCTGGAGTGTGTCAGCAGTTCCTGCAAGAGGAAGGCATTGATGCTATGGACTGGCCCACACGTTCCCCAGACCTGAATCCAATTGAGCACATCTGGGACATCATGTCTTGCTCCATCCACCAACACCACGTTGCACCATAGACTGTCCAGGAGTTGGCAGATGCTTTAGTCCAGGTCTGGGAGGAGATCCCTCAGGAGACCATCCGCCACCTCATCAGGAGCATGCCCAGGCGTTGTAGGGAGGTCATACAGGCACGTGGAGGCCACACAAACTACTGACCCTCATTTTGACTTGTTTTAAGGACATTACATCAAAGTTGGATCAGCCTGTAGTGTGGGTTTCCACTTTAATTTTGAGTGTGACTCCAAATCCAGACCTCCATGGGTTGATAAATTTTATTTCCATTGATAATTTTTGTGTGATTTTGTTGTCAGCACATTCAACTATGTAAAGCAAAAAGTATTTAATAAGAATATTTCATTCATTCAGATCTAGGATGTGTTATTTTAGTGTTCCCTTAATGTTTTTGAGCAGTGTATTTCCAGGCAACAAAAAAGTAATTGACCCCCATCACAGGAGGTTGGTGGCACCTTAATTGGTGAGGACGGGCTCTGGGACTCCAAGACAGACATACTGGCTGGCAGGCAGATAGACAGACAGACAGACAAAGACACACCCAGGGCTTATGGTAATGGCTGGAGCAGAATTGGTGGAATGGTATCAACTACATCCAACACATAGTTTCCCTGTGTTTGCTCCGTTCCAGCCATTACTATGAGCTGTCCTCCTCTCAGCAGCCTCCATTGGCCTGCTGTCCTTCACCACTCGGTGCAGTCTGCTGACCATTACTGAGGCCAGGAAGATGTCTGCCAGCCGAAGTAGGAGCCAAGTTCATTGCCATGCAGTTACAATCCCCTTTGCTTCCACCCACTTCACATTCTTCTTCAGGTGCTGATATTACTTTCTAAATTAAATGTTATTATGGTCAGATTACTTACAATAGTGAACAATTATATCAGCTCAAGGGACAGTACCAGAGACTGTAAGGGGGCTCTTGCCTGATTAGAAGTTTACAGAAGTTATTTTTTAATACATTATTTTCTATATTAGTTTAGGGTTCATCAAATCCCAACCTGACAGTGTGCCTTTCAACTATTCTATTTTGTTTTCCAACCCTTAGGAAACCATGAGAAGGGTAGTGGGCCACCTGACCAAAAACCATTGCTGTGTGTGGTTAAACTCCAGCAGCTCCTCTAGGTGCTTCAGCAGACCTACTGTCTTTTAGATCCTGCTGAAACGGTCCACTATCAGCCAGGTGAGGATGCTCTCCCATGGAAAGGATGAGCTGTTGTGGCAACAAAATGGCTGAAAGTTGCCTGAGTCGTGCCTCGTTTTCTGAAAAGTTTAAATTGACTCCTGAATATCTTAGTGCATTAAACTGACAACTACAGACAAGACTGTTTAAGGCACAGCATGTTTTCCTGTCATCGAGAATCTGAAATATATTAAAGTAGCAAGGGGGGGGGGGGGGGGGGGGGGGGGGGGGGGGGGGTGAATTGTTATGCACGCTCAAGTTTTCTGTTTTTTGCCTTTTGTTTCACAATAAAAAATAGTTTGCATCCTCAAAGTGGTAGGCATGTTGTGTAAATCAAATTATACAAACCCCCAAAAATACATTTTAATTCCAGGTTGTAAGGCAACAAAATAGGAAAAATGCCAAGGGGGTGAATACTTTCGCAAGCGACTATAGCTCTAATCCACAATATGGCAGAGATTGAAAAGCCATAAAACATACAGTACCAGTCAAAAGTTTGACACCCCTACCCGTTCAAGGGTTTTTAGTTATTTTTACTATTTTATACATTGTAGAATAATAGTGAAGACATCAACACTATGAAATAACACATGGAATCATGTGTAGCCAAAAGTGTTAAACAAATCAAAATATATTTAATATTTGAGCTTCTTTGAAGTAGCCACCCTTTGCCTTGATGACAGCTTTGCACACTCTTGGCATTCTCTCAACCAGCTTCACCTGGAATGCTTATTCCCACACATGCTGAGTACTTGGTGGCTGCTTTTCCTTCACTCTGCGGTCCAACTCATCCCAAACCATCTCAATTGGGTTGAGGTCGGGTGATTGTGGTGGCCAGGTCATCTGATGTAGCACTCCATCACTCTCCTTCTTGGTCAAATTGCCCTTACACAGCCTCACAGACAGTTTCACCAGCAAAACACCCCCACACCTCCTCCATCCTTCACGGTGGGAACCACACATACAGAGAGCATCCGTTCACCTACTCTGTCTCACAAAGACACGGTGGTTGGAACCAAAAACCTCAAATTTGGACTCCTCAGACCAAAGGACAGATTTCCACCGATCTAATGTCCATTGCTCATGTTACTTGGCCCAAGCAAGTAGCCTTGGTATCCTTTAGCAGTGGTTTCTTTGCAGCATTTCGACCATGAAGGCCTGATTTCACGCAGTCTCCTCTGAACAGTTGATGTTGAGAAGTGTCTGTTACTTGAAGTCTGTGAAGCATTTATTTGGGCTGCAACTCTAATGCACTTGTCCTCTGCAGCAGAGGTAATTCTGGGTCTTCCTTTCTTGTGGCGGTCCTCATGTGAGCCAGTTTCATCATAGCTCTTGATGGTTTTGAAATGTTTCAGATTGACTGACCTTCATGTCTTAAAGTAATGATGGACTGTCATTTCTCTTTGCTTATTTGAGCTGTTCTTGACATAACATAGACCTGATCATTTAAGAAATAGGGCTATCTGTATACCACCCTTACCTCGTTACAACACAACTGATTGGCTCAAACACATTAAGAAGGAAATAAATTCCACAAATTAACTTTCAAACAAGGCTCACCTGTTAATTGAAATGCATTCCAGGTGACTACCTCATGAAAGCTGGTTGAGAGAAGGCCAAGAGTGTGCAAAGCTGTCATCAAGGCAAAGGGTGGTTGCATGTGTTATTTCATAGTTTTGATGTCTTCACTATTATTCTACAATGTAGAAAGTAATACAAATAAAGAAAAACCCTAGAATAGGTTTGTGTCCAAACTTTTGACTGGTACTGTACGTTTTTGGCTATGGTCAATAATATCAAAGGCTGGACTGAAATCTACCAGTACAGATCACACAATCTTCTTATTATCAATTTATTTTAACCAATTATCAGTCATTTGTGTCAGTGCAGTACATGTTGAGTGCCCTTCTCTATAAGCATGCTGAAAGTCTGTTGTTTTCAGTTTGCTAAGAGCTGGCAGCAAGCTGATTGGTCTGCTGTTAGAACCAGTAAAGGCTGCTTTTCCACTCTTGGGTAGTGGAGTGACTTTGGCTTCCCTCCAAGCCTGAGGACAAACTCCTTCCTCTAGACTCAGATTAAAGATATGACAGATAGAAGTGGCCAAAGAGTCAGCTTCCATCCTCAGTAGCCTTCCATCTAAGTTGTCAATGCCAGGAGGTTTGTCATTATTGATCGATAACACAAATTTGACCAAATTCAAATTTCCAATGCATTTCCTTCATTACCATTTTTTTTATGCATGAATAGGATGGCTCAGTTGTTGTTGGCATTTCCTGCTTAAGTTTGCCCACTTTGCCAATTAAGTAATCATTAAAATAATTGGTAACATTAGGGCCTCCCGACTGGTGCATCGGTGCTAGAAGCGTCACTATATACCCGGGTTTGACCTTTCGGGAACCTTGATTCTCCTAGTTATAGCCACTATATTGTGATCACTGCGTCCAATGGGTACGGATACAGCTTTAGAACAGAGTTCTACAGTATTAGTAAAAATTTGATTAATACATGTGGATGATCTTATTCCTGTAGTATTTGTAAACGCCCTGGTAAGTTAGTTAATAACCTGAACCAGAAAACAGGCACTGGTAAGTTGGTTAGGACATCTATTTTGTGCATGACACAAGTAATTTTTCCAACAATTGTTTACAGACAGATTATCTCATTTGTAATTCACTGTATCACAATTCCAGTGGGTCAGGAGTTTACATACACTAAGTTGACTGTGCCTTTAAACAGCATGGAAAAGTCCAGAAAATGATGTCATGACATTAGAAGCTTCTGATAGGCTAATTGACTTAATTTGAGTCAATTGGAGGTGTACCTGTGGGTGTATTTCAAGGCCTACCTTCAAACTCAGTGCCTCTTTGCTTGACATCATGGGAAAATCAAAAGAAATCAGCCAAGACCACATAATTTTTTTTGTGTAGATATCCACAAGTTTGGTTCTTCCTTGGAAGCAATTTCAAACGCCTGAAGGTACCACGTTCATCTGTACAAACAATAGTACGCAAGTATAAACACCAAAAAGTGCAAATCAATCCCAGAACAACAGCAAAGGACCTTGTGAAGATGCTAGAGGAAACAGGTACAAAAATATCTATATCCACAGTAAAACGAGTCCTATATCGACATAACCTGAAAGGCCGCTGAGCAAGGAAGAAGCCACTGCTCAAAAACCGCCATAAAAAAGCCAGACTATGGTTTGCAACTGCACATGGGGACAAAGATCGTGCTTTTTGGAGAAATGTCCTCTGGACTGATGAAACAAAAATATAACTATTTGCCATAATGACCATCGTTATGTTTGGAGGAAAAAGGGGGAGGCTGGCAAGCCGAAGAACACCATCCCAACCGTGAAGCACGGGGGTAGCAGCATCATGCTGTGGGGGTGCTTTGCTGCAGGAGCGACTAGTGCACTTCACAAAATAGATGGCATCATGTGGATGGAAAATGATGTGGATATATTGAAGCAACATCTCAAGACATCAGTCAGGAAGCTAAAGCTTTGTCACAAATGGGTCTTCCAAATGGACAATGACCCCAAGCATACGTCCAAAGATGTGGCAAAATGGCTTAAGGACAACAAAGTCAAGGTATTGGAGTGGCCATCACAAAGCCCTGACCTCAATCCCATAGAAAATTTGTGGGCAGAACTGAAAAAGTGTGTGCGTGCAAGGAGGCCTATAAACCTGACTCAGTTACACCAGCTCTGTCAGGAGAAATGGGACAAAATTCACCCAACTTTTTTTGTGGGAAGCTTGTGGAAGGCTCCCCGAAATGTTTGACCCAAGTTAAACAATTTAAAGGCAATGCTACCAAATACTAATTGAGTGTATGTAAACTTCTGACCCACTTGGAATGTGATGAAATAAATAAATGCTGAAATAAATCTTTCTTTCTACTATCATTAAGGCATTTCACATTCTAAAAATAAAAGTGGTAATCCTAACTGACCTAAAACAGTGATTAAATGTCAGGAATTGTGAAAAACTAAGTTTAAATGTATTTGGCTAAGGTGTGTAAACAACCGACTTCGACTGTACACTATCAAGCATTTCACACACATTATTTTAGATACTGACTGTTAGCGCTTGGTGGCTTATAGCAACACCCCAAAATAATAGGCTTTAGATGAGGCAGGTGAATCTGCAGCCACATTTCTTCAATAACACTTCTCTAAGCATTACTGGGATTTGACTATTAATATATACAGCAACACCTCCCCCATAAGCATTCCTGTCTCTTCTATATATGGTATTTCCTTGTATTGCTACTATTGTATCAAAGGAACTAGCTAAGTGAATCTCAGAAATGCTAATATATTAATGTTATCTGACGTTAGCAAGTTACTGACTTCATGATTCTTGTTTCTAAGGATTCATATATTAACATGGACTATGTTTAGCTCCCTCCTGGGAAGCTTCTCAGACATAATATGGAAAATAACAAACAAACCAAGAGAAAACAAAAACACATTTAGCAGTCTATTAAACACTGTTTCCCATGCTTGTTCAATGAACCATAAACAATTAATGAAAATGCAACTGTGGAACGGTCGTTAAGACACGAACAGCTTACAGACGGTAGGCAATTAAGGTCACAGTCGTGAAAACTTAGGACCCTAAAAGAGGCCTTTCTACTGACTCTGAAAAACACCAAAAGAAAGATGCCCAGGGTCTCTGCTCATCTGAGTGAACGTGCCTTAGGCATGCTGCAAGGAGGCATGAGGACTGCAGATGTGGCCAGGGCAATAAATTGCAATGTCCGTACTGTGAGACGCCTAAGACAGCGCTACAGGGAGACAGGACGGACAGCTGATCATCCTCGAAGTGGCAGACCATGTGTAAAAACACATGCACAGGATTGGTCGATCCGAACATCACACCTGTGGGACAGGCACAGGATGGCAACAACAACTACCCGAGTTACACCAGGAACGCACAATCCCGCCATCAGTTCTTAGACTGTCCACAATAGGCTGAGAGAGGCTGGACTGAGGGCTTGTAGGCCTGTTGTAAGGCAGGTCGTCACCAGACATCACCGGCAACAACATCGCCTATGGGCACAAACCCACCGTTGTTGGACCAGACAGGACTGGCAAAAAGTGCTCTTCACTGACGAGTCGCGGTTTTGTCTCACGAGAGGTGATGGTCGGATTCGTGTTTGTCGTCGAGGGAATGAGCGTTACACCAAGGCCTGTACTCTGGAGCGGGATCGATTTGGAGGTGGAGGTTCCTTCATGGTCTGGGGCGGTGTGTCACAGCATCATCGGACTGAGCTTGTTGTCATTGCAGGCAATCTCAAAGCTGTGCGTTACAGGTAAGACATCCTCCTCCCTCATGTGGTACCCTTCCTGCACGCTCGTCCTGACATGACCCTCCAGCATTTCAATGCCACCAGCCATACTGCTCATTCTGTGCGAGATTTTCTGCAAAACAGGAATGTAAGTGTTCTGCCATGGCCAGCAAAGAGCCCGGATCTTAATCCCATTGATCACGTCTGGGACCTGTTGGATCGGAGAGTGAGGGCTAGGGCCATTCCCCCCAGAAATGTCCGGGAACTTGCAGGTGCCCTGGTGGAAGAGTAGGGTAACATCTCACAGCACGAACTGGCAAATCTGGTGCAGTCGATGAGGACGAGATGCACTGCAGTACTTAATGCAGCTGGTGGCCACACCAGATACTGACTGTTACTTTTGATTTTGACCCCCTTTGTTCAGGGACACATTATTCAATTTCTGTTAGTCACATGTCTGTGGAACTTGTTCAGTGTATGTCTCAGTTGTTGAATCTTGTTGTTCATACATATATTTACACAATACGTTTGCTGAAAATACACACAGTTGACAGTGAGAGGACTTTTTTTTTTTTTTGCTGAGTTTAGTATTCATTATGAGGTTACCTTCAGCAAATTCTTAGTCTGGATTGTTTTCTTGTGTCAAAGTAGACCCTGTACATGAATGAAATATGATTAGTACGGTCAATTCGTATGTACTGTAGATACCCTGTACATATTGGTCTTGACGAGAAGGAAAATAAACTGGTCGGGGGTGGTTCTCTTTCTGCAGTGTTCAACCAATCCAGCAAATGTGGAGGAGTTAAGATGGAGTGTCGCCTTGCTAACATTCAAAACCAGATGTCGAGTCACAGGCTGTCTTTCCATTTCCCCTGAAACCCTGATCATCAGGTTTTTGGAGACTCGGGAGAGGCTAGATGAAGGCTAACGACTGTTTCATCTAAATAACATTATAGTGGCCTGGAAATATGAGGACATTGTTAAAGTAAACAAATGTTTAGTAGGAAACAACTTCGCCGTCATTTTCTTGTCGTCAAACGGATGGCAATGTTGTCATTAGTTAGCAAAGTTTGTCAAAATGATGTAGCAATGCTAACATTAGCGAGCTAAAGTCCGGTGGTCTCCCCTCAATCTTAGCTAGATAGCTAGCTAACATTATACTACATCTAACATCTGGTGACAAAAATTATGATAAAAGCTTTTCCTACTAAGTGTTTACCTCCTTTTGCAATGTACTTGTATTTCCAGCCACTGTAATGCACTTTTGATTAAATCAGCGCTCATTAACAATGCATTGAGTAGAATGCTCGATCAGTCAGACATGCTTCTCAGATAGTGGCTTGCTTGTTCTTGAGAATAGCCATAGCTAGCTACCATAGTGATCCCCTCGAGAGAAGCTCATTTCAGTGCATTATTTATTTAGCTTGTTAGCTAGCTGGCTGTTCTAGAAATTATGAAATCAGATGCTAGCTAATTGTTTCAATGCACCTTCCAAATGTGAAATTACAAGACAAAAAGGACACTTCCCAGAAAACAAATGTTGGTTCTGGGAATGTTCCCTGAAGGTTGTGCGTTCCAATAATGTTGCACCAATGTTTCCCAGGTTGAAGGTTGAAATGGGCAGTTTTCTTCATGCTCTTTGAACATTCTCTTTTGGTTGTATAAAGGTAGCGGGGAACGATCTCTGAAGGTTACAAAGTTGGGAACATTCTCTGAAGGTAACAAAGTTGGAAACACACACAAGATAACACAATTATGATTTCTGTTATCAATTTCTTTTATAAAATGGGGTCGGAGAAATCTGCAATCAGATTAGCACACACACTGGCTGGCACAATTAAATATGAACAATTAGTTCTTATATTTATTCTCAGTAAAACCAATTACCCCACTGAAGACATTTTTTTAAGTACAGTATACTCAGTCATAACTAACTGACTTCATATGGGCAAATACAACTCAGAATCAAATGGAACATTTTAAGCTCTCCAAGACTTAAAAATAAGTGATATTGGCACATGATGGAGGGAATGTTGGAACATCAATAACAGAGGATCGGACATTTTTTCAATTTTCGCCTAAAATGACATACCCAAATCTAACTGCCTGTAGCTCAGGACCTGAAGCAAGGATATTTGGCATTTTTTGGTATTTTATTAGGATCCCCATTTGCTGTTGCAAAAGCAGCAGCTACTCTTCCTGGGGTCCACACAAAACATAATACAGAATGACATAATACAGAACATCAATAGACAAGAACAGCACAAGAACTGAACTACATAAAGAAATGTTAAAGGCACACGTAGCCTACATATCAATGCACACACACAAACTATTTAGGTCAACTAGAGGAGAGGCGTTGTGCCGTGAGGTGTTGCTTTCTCTGCTTTTTGAATCCAGGTTTGCTCTTTATTTGAGCAATATGAGATGGAAGGAAGTTCCATGCAATAAGGGCTCTATATAATACTGTACGCTTTCTGGAATTTGTTCTTGGGGACTGTGCATATTCTTAATACCATTTGAAAGAAAACACTTTGAAGTTTGTGGAAATGTGAAATTAAATGTAGGAGAATAACACATTAGATCTGGTAAGATAATACAAACAAAAAAAACATGCATTTTCTATACACACAGTAGTGTGTTTGCAAAGTTTCAGATTTTTTTATTTATTTTACCTTTATTTAACCAGGCAAGTCAGTTAAGAACAAATTCTTATTTTCAATGACGGCCTGGGAACAGTGGGTTAACTGCCTGTTCAGGGGCAGAACGACAGATTTGTACCTTGTCAGCTCGGGGGTTTGAACTCGCAACCTTCCGGTTACTAGTCCAACGCTCTAACCACTAGGCTACCCTGCCGCCTTGATCCAGTGAAGCATTGCAAGTATGCCCAAATGTGCCGAATTGGTAAATTGATACATTTTCAAATACATAACTATAGAGAACATACAAAAATGATATGATAATGCAAAATCTAAAGTTTATACACTCCCAGGAATTTCATACATGATGGATCATTGGCCTATACACTAACTTTCACACATCTAGTTGGCCAGGTGGGGTGGGTGTGGAGCCAGAGACAGCAGGGGTTCAAACTGTAGAACCCAGTTCCTACATTTGAATATAAAAATAGATTTTATCAAACAAAACTATGCTACATTTTATCTCTGTGACCCTCAGGATGACAAATCAGAGCAAGACTACTGAATATAAGTACATTATTTACCTTCAGAGGGGAATGCATCAAACCAGTTCCGTGATAAAAGTTGTTGTTGTTGTTGCACTCTCCTCAAACAATAGCATGCTATTTTTTCACTGTAATAGTTACTGTAAATTGGACAGCGCAGTTTGATTAACAAGAATTTACGCTTTCTGCCCATATAAGACATGTCTATGTCCTGGAAAGTTTACTGTTTTCTTACAATGTCATGCTAATTACATTATCATACATTATCTCAACCTCCCAGTATAGGATAATAACCAATAACAAAAATGTACACTTAATCCAGTATAAACTAATGTATAGAATGTATTATACAAAGAGAAAAATCGCATACGTCAGCACAACGGCAGAGTCATGTCTTAAGCGTAAAACTAACAATAATCCATGCCTTCTGCGGAT
Source organism: Oncorhynchus mykiss (assembly GCF_013265735.2). Taxonomy (NCBI): domain Eukaryota; kingdom Metazoa; phylum Chordata; class Actinopteri; order Salmoniformes; family Salmonidae; genus Oncorhynchus; species Oncorhynchus mykiss. Next base: position 29,539,699 of record NC_050570.1, read on the forward strand.
GCTATGAAGTCCAAATGTTAGGGGCAGAGATAGAAAGTTGTCTGTCAGAAGTATCACAATGTAAATTCATTTTAATCCATCTGTCTGCATATTTCAAGACATGGCATTTAAGTGAGCAGTGAGATACCCGATGGGTTGAATGATACTTTTCATCAATCATCTTGAAAAAAAATGCACACTTAACTGGAAATCAACTAATCCTCCATCACTAACACAATGGAAAAGTCCAATACTATGCGTTGGTGACAGAGTAAAACAAAATGGTACAGTTTGAGGCTATGTTGCGGAGAGTGATGCAGGAGAGATGGGGTGTGAGCAGGTGGGTCTGGCCAGGTGTTATGTCATTGATGTTTGTGTGCGTCTGTATGCTGTTGTTGGTATATGCATGTTTTGTATTGTTTGAAAAAAGTAATAAAATCTTACAAAATAAAATATATTAACAGTTAACACATTTATAATTTTTGCTAACAATTCAGACATCTGTAATCTGATTGGCACACACACACACGGATTACACAATTGTCTTGTCTGACCACCGTCTATGGTACAGGGGAGTCAAGGGCTCACTCCTCCACAACCTCCTCTTCAACCCTCTCTGCAATCTGTAAAACAAAGAGTTCTTAAATAGTTAAATACTATTATTGGGGTTCTTAAGGATATTGTGTCCTTCCTAAAAGTTCAGCATTGTGCTTTTGTAGTTCATTGGTATTTTAACTTAAGTATAAAACATGTTTTTTTTTATCTGTGCTTTGACCAGAAAAAGTCTGAAATCATATGCATTAGCTGAGTTTTAAATCCCAACCGGAATGGAAAAATAAAACATGACTCAATCCAATGCTTTAATGGGGGGGGGGGGGGGGGGGGGGCATTGGTGCACACTTAGGGAGGTAGAGCAGGGTTTCAGGACCCAAAGTGTGACCTGGTTATGTCAGAGGTGGGTCACAAGTTAATACATTTCTAATCACATATAATACTATTTATTCCTAATTTTGGTTGTTGGAGGACAGTTCATTCCTAATTTGGGCCTCGAGCTGAGCCCGAGGTAGAGAATCGGGACATAACACAAATCATGTCACATACACACACAAAGGTGATGAGAGAAATAATGATGTATTGGCCAGAAAGCAAGCAGACTGGGAGCAGGACCTCAGCAGAACTCTTACCGGGAGTCACTGACTGTTGGTGTACTTTAGGGCTGACCTCAATTAGTCGACTGGTCGATTGTTTGGTCGTTAGGCTGTTAGTCGACCGAGATTGTTTTAGTTGAGCAGTAACAAATATTATATATTTGCGCCCATCTCAGTGAACGAATCCATTGCGGAGGCCTAGACTGGAGGGTGTGATGCAATTGCAGTGCCTCCAGAGGCATGCAGAGGCCAAATCGAGCTTATTGCCATGCTCCACCAAAATGTTTTAACAAGGGCTCTGTATAGCTCCGCATTGACATGATTTGTTGACGGTTGGTGGGGATGGTACATCCTGTATTAACACAAACTCTCTTCCTTGATAACAGGGAAAGGGGGATACCTAGTCAATGTTACAACTGAATGCATTTTCCACATTTAACCTCTGAATCAGAGGGGTGCGGGGGGCTGCCATAATCGACATCCACATCAGCCTTGCTCGGGGGGCAGAACGACAGATTTTTACCTTGTCAGCTCAGGGATTCGATCCAGCAACCTTTTGGTTACTGACCCAATGCTCTAACCACTAGGCTCTGCACTGCTCTGCGAAGTACAATAAGTATGAATGCCCTGACTTCTGCTGAGGCCATATCACCATAAATGCTACATGGCCAATGCAGAAGACGGATTGACCATGCGCCCAGATGCAGAATGCACTTCTCTCTCTAGAATGCGCTCTCTCCCGCCAATTTGTGCACATTCATTGTTTTATAACTTTATTGTGTGAATTTTTTTGCATTTGATTGTTAGTGTATATCAATTCCACATATCACCAGTAGTATATTTACTGTTAATTCCTATAAATTCTAATCTACAATGTTTGTTACTTTGATTATGGTAATTTATTTTAACGCATTCAATATTATTATTCCAGTCTTCACATTCTCATTATCGGAGTGGACACATTGTTTGCAGAGTGCACAACCTATGCTACACTTGTGAGAAACGAGTTAACAATTTAGTCATTGTCTTTTGTTTGGAGCGCTCCTGTCAATTTTGAGTAGGGACGCGCAAGCATAGAAGTAGGCCTATAGGCTACCTGGCCTGCGCGCAAATGTAGGCATATAAATGTGCCCATTTGGGGATCTGATGCACCACCACTAATGATCCGTGGAGCTACACAAAGTAATGTTCTACACCTAACCCGAAGTCTGTTTTTACATCCATTGAGAATTACAATAGTTCCTCAATGTATTTGAAATATCTCTCTCCCTTTCGATAACCACTCAGCGTGAAAGGGAAAAATGTAATTCAATGGAAACGTCATAAAATAGGCATGCCTTATCAGTGCTTGACTTGGACTGAAATACGTTCCAGTACTCATTGTGGGTGCTGATTTGTGGGTGAAGATATCCCTCTAGTGGTGTGGGGGCTGTGCTTTGGCAAAGTGGGTGGGGTTATATCCTTCCTGTTTGGCCCTGTCCGGGGGTGTCCTCGGATGGGGCCACAGTGTCTCCTGACCCCTCCTGTCTCAGCCTCCAGTATTTATGCTGCAGTAGTTTATGTGTCGGGGGGGCTAGGGTCAGTTTGTTATATCTGGAGTACTTCTCCTGTCCGATTCGGTGTCCTGTGTGAATCTAAGTGTGCGTTCTCTAATTCTCTCCTTCTCTCTTTCTTTCTCTCTCTCGGAGGACCTGAGCCCTAGGACCATGCCCCAGGACTACCTGACATGATGACTCCTTGCTGTCCCCAGTCCACCTGACCGTGCTGCTGCTCCAGTTTCAACTGTTCTGCCTTACTATTACTCGACCATGCTGGTCATTTATGAACATTTGAACATCTTGGCCATGTTCTGTTATAATCTCCACCCGGCACAGCCAGAAGAGGACTGGCCACCCCACATAGCCTGGTTCCTCTCTAGGTTCCTTCCTAGGATTTGGCCTTTCTAGGGAGTTTTTCCTAGCCACCGTGCTTCTACACCTGCATTGCTTGCTGTTTGAGGTTTTAGGCTGGGTTTCTGTACAGCACTTTGAGATATCAGCTGATGTACGAAGGGCTATATAAATTAATTTGATTTGATTTGCTGATACTGTTTAAATGTAGGTGCAGGAGCTCCACAATACTTTTGAGCTAATATTCAATAAGAGTAATAGGAGTTCAAGCAGTAGAAAATTTGAGGTGCAGGTACTCAGCTCCAGTGAGCTCCTGCCCAAGTCAAGCACTGCTTCTTATCCCTACAGCTGTGTCTGTCCCGAGATAACTGGCGTGGGAAACTGAGGGCTCAGAATATTTTATACAGTGTTGCAAGTTTGCTAGTGCAAGCTTCAGGATTCTGCCATTACCCTCCTGAAGTTGCCAGTAATAGGTTACACGAGGAGTCGGCAACCTTTCGCATGTGGAATGCCAATTTATCTTACCATTTCTACCGATCTGCGTGCCAGTTATGGTTTTCATATGCACATTTTCATGAAACTGTTTCATTTGAAATGTATCTTCATATCTCAGTCATTGTCATGTGGTTAGTCCTGAAAAGTAACTTGCCATTGCCAACTATGTAAAAAATTGCCTACACAAAGCCAACAAATAAAAACATTGCAGCTTGCAGGTAGAACATATCCTGATAAAAACAAACATCCTATAAAATCACATTGGTTACACATGGCCTGTCTGCAATGAAACATTGTATCAACTATTAACTTGGGTCTGACTGAACAGCAGGAGGAGAATAGTTGGGTCAGGTTAAGTTTTCTGGCGCCCTCTCGAGGCATTTGTCTTATTTCATCAAACCGTAAGCATCAGACAAGCTCAATGCATATAGTTGATTTTATTAAAAACACACTGGGTGTGTCTATACTGTATATGTAAAAATACATGTTTTAAAGTTTCGACCAATCAAACAGATGACTTTTTGTCGACCAATAATTAATTTTGTCGGGGATAGCCCTATTGTACTTCGTAAGAGCCATTTTGCCAGTTTGTGTTCAGAATTAAAAAAAACTGCACAGCGCAGAAAGCGCACTGAGGATGATTACTTTCTGTGTAGCAGTGAAAGTGGTTGTAATGGCAGTGTATCAAATTCTGCAATGAAAGGATCAAGGAGGGGAGCCTTTATTCTGCATCATCAAAAGTCTCTGCACTCACAATGACTAAGACAGGGATGTTGCAAAAAAAATGTACACATTATGTTATCCAATAATTTCATCCAAACTGCTCACGATCGTCCGCGTAGCCAGGCTCTAAAATAGAACTTGGTTATATTTTTTACACTTGATGCGCTGCAAGTCCTGCCTCTCCCATCTCCTCATTGGTTTTTAGGAGCGTCCACAGAAGAAGAAGACTGAAGGAGGAGAGTGTCATGACTGTCCTGATCAGGTCAGGTTACAGGAGACCACAACCCTACAGATTATCTCTCAACCACAACAGAGGAGGAGGGCTCTAGTGGTCTGAAGATCTGGGGGGTTTTATGACCTCTCACGCCCCTGGTAAATCTCAGGCCACAGACAAATTCCTTTGTCCTGTTACTATGGAGAACCAGCCTCAGAACATTAAACATAAAATAAAGGGACTTTGGAACGATTGTTTCCGTCAGCCACAATGGGGGTCATGACGATATGTATGTCATTTTTGTTTTGTTATTAAAGGTTAATAGATGAAGTTATTACGAAAACATTGTAATGTGAAGAGTGTTCCTAGTGTATGTCTGATGTTAATACATTGTACGTCGTATGGAAAATATCCAAATCAAAGACAATTTTGGGGGGGAAGATGAAATGTTAAGTTAGTTGTCTAAAATTGGATTTGAATAAAATCTAGACCTTGCATCATTAACTTGGTACGCCCAGAGAATTGCCCTAAAGGCGGTTACGCCTACTTCTGACCCAAGAGTATAGAATTTACAGGAGGACTATGTGACCCCAGCTGCAGCAAGGTCTAAAAAGTCAACGAACCCAGAATGCAACGCAAGTTTGAGGACAAAGAAATCCTTTTCTACCCAAGCTACGGATGATTAGCTGTGTCTAAGCGGGTGAATTCAAGTCGAACCACCTAGCCTCCATCTCCCATCGAATCATGGTATCTAAAGGGTTTCATTCCTATGCTGTGAGCTCTGAGCTACAGAGCTGTCTGGCCTCAGAAGACCCCTTCCAGAGCAAAGGGTGAGGGAACAGACTCCTAAGCCAAAAAGGACTGACATTGGGAGGACTCTCAGAGAGGTGCACCGGAGTAGCGCGTCATCGAACAGCTGAAGGCCTACGCAGAGAATCCTCGGAGATCATCCCCACGTAATTACATCATTATATTCTGACCCATAAGAGCGGCAGTTTGGGGCAAGGCTAGGGTTAGAATAGCATAGCTGACAAATTCACCCAAATGTATATTTCTCTTGCATACTTTGTTTTCTCTCTCTATTGAAATCCCCATCGTGGGTAACACGCGCCATAGTGTGTTGGCCCGTTATACTAAGTTCTAATCAATAGCCTATAATGTGTTTTGTCTATGTGTATCTTTTATCATAATTTCAGCTTTTTAGTAAATAAATATTCAACTAAGATTGGTGTGATACAAATTCATTGTTGGGACCCTGGTCCATGCAGATTCACGGGCTATACGATGTTCAGAACGAGATTGGTAGAGGCAACTGGTTAATTAGCGGCTGTTGTAAAATCGATAACCTGATATTCTTTGAGTTCATTTGGGAAATAGAAACTCAATAAAACTAATTTTCCCATGGTGCCCCAGGTTAATAAGTTAATAATTGTTTGATTCAGTTAATCACGCAATTAGAAACCTTTAATAATTAGATGAGCAACAGTCGTCACATTAACTAATACAACGTCACGACAAGAGATTACTAGAAACTAACTAGATTTATCCTTTTATCTGTGGATTAATTGACAGAGTAGAGAACATTCTACAAAGATCCAGAAAAAAGGACCTTGTGCATTTCAGGTAAAATAACAACCCAATGTTTATATCCAAGGAGAAATTTGCTAGCAACATCAAGCTAGCTAGCTAAAAGTCCATGAATGCTACAACCTGTCCACAAATGAATACAGTTGGTTAAGAGTTAATTTTGATATTTCAACGTACGTGTCCTGATCGTGCCTGGTGTGGATGGACAAAATCAACATGCGCACAATGGCGGGACAGTCAGTCCAGTCAGCTGCCTGTCCAGTCAGCATGTTAGACCCCATAAGTCAAACTTGCCTAATGCTAACTGAAAATACACCCCATGTATCTAGTTTGATCTATGAAGATGGTCACTCAGTGTAGCTTTGTAGAAAATAATGGAAATGCACAAGGAGAAGATCACCTTTCTACAGGAAGAGGGCTGCTCATAGGAACCCTGCTGCCTGCTACTCAACCAAACCAATAGCACTTGCTAACCATCAAACATCTGGTCATATGGGGCCAGGAAGCAATTGTAAGAACTGGACACATGTACTGAGGAAGGCGCAAGCTGAAATATGTCCATGTAGTGTAATTAAGAAATGTTGCTACTGTAAAATTAAGAAAATAAACAAAACTTTCACTGCAAATCATATCAAGTGAGTGCTGGTCCTTTCATTTTTATCTGAACAAGTTAAACCATTTGCTAGAACAGCAGAATAACCACCTAGAGTTGATTTGCGTCAATCTAAGTTACATAACAAAAAAAATCTAACAAGCGAATTGTCGAAAGGGGAGATTCTCACGAACATGATGGTGTTCTCTGTTTTGCTCTACAACCCCCACAAGTGTAACAGGACTCGTCTGAAGGTAACCAGTAACGGTTGAAAAATAAGTAATGGAATTATGAAAGTAAAAAAGGGGTTAAATATGAGTTTATAAAATATATATATTTTTATATATATATACAGTTGAAGTCGAAGGTTTACATGCACCTTAGCCAAATACATTTAAACTCAGTTTTTCAAAATTCCTAACATTTAATCAGAGTAAAAATTCCCTGTCTTAGGTCAGTTAGGATCACCACTTTATTTTAGAATGTGAAATGCCGGAATAATAGTAGAGAGAGAACAGATTTCAGCTTTTCTTTCTTTCATCATATTCCAAGTGGATCAGAAGTTGACATACACTCAATTAGTATTTGGTAGCATTGCCTTTAAATTGTTTAACTTGGGTCAAACGTTTCAGGTAGCCTTCCACAAGCTTCCCACAATAAGTTGGTGAATTTTGGCCCATTCCTCCTGACAGAGCTGGTGTAACTGAGTCAGGTTTGTAGGCCTCCTTGCTCGCACACACTTTTTCAGTTCCTTCCAAAAATGTTCTATAGGATTGAGGTCAGGGCTTTGTGATGGCCACTCCAATACCTTGACTTTGTTTTCCTTAAGCCATTTTGTTACAAATTTGGAAGTATGCTTGGGGTCATTGTCCATTTGGAAGACCCATTTGTGACCAAGCTTTAACATCCTGACTGATGTCTTGAGATGTTGCTTCAATATATCCACATAATTTTCCATCCTCATGAAGCCATCTATTTTGTGAAGTGTACCAGTCGCTCCTGCAGCAAAGCACCCCCACAACATGATGCTGCCACCCCCGTGCTTCACGGTTGGGATGGTGTTCTTTGGCTTGCAAGCCTCCCCCATTTCCTTCCAAACATAACAATGGTCATTATGGTCAAACAGTTCTATTTTTGTTTCATCAGACCAGAGGACATTTCTCCAAAAAGTACGTTCTTTGTCCTCATGTGCAGTTGCAAACCATAGTCTGGCTTTTTTATGGCGATTTTAGAGCTGTGGCTTCTTCCTTGCTGAGTGGCTATTCAGGTTATGTCAAAATAGGACTCGTTTTACAGTGAATATAGATACTTGTGTACCTATTTCCTCCAGCATCTTCAAAGGGTCCTTTGCTGTTGTTCTGGGATTAATTTGCAGAACGCGTCTCCTTCCTGAGCGGAATGACGGCTGCGTGGTCCCATGGTGTTTATACTTGCTTACTATTGTTTGTACAGGTGAACGTGGTACCATCAGGCGTTTGGAAATTGCTTCCAAGGATGAACCAGACTTTTCTGAGGTCTTGGCTGATTTTTTTTTCCTGAGGTCTTGGCTGAAGCAAATAGGCACTGAGTTTGAAGGTAGGCCTTGAAATACATCCACAGGTACACCTCCAATTGACTCATATGATGTCAATTAGACTATCAGAAGCTTCTAAAGCCATGACATCATTTCCTGGAATTTTCCAAGATGTTTAAAGGCACAGTCAACTTAGTGTATGTAAACTCCTGACCCATTGGAATTATGATACAGTGAATTATAAGTTAAATAATCTGTCTGTAAACAATTGTTGGAAAAATAACTTGTGCCATGCACAAAGTAAATGTCCTAACAGACTTGGCAAAACTATAGTGTTAACAAGACATTTGTGAAGTGGTTGAAAAATGAGTTTTAATGACTCCAACCTAAGTGTATGTAAACTTCCGACTTCAACTTTACACTGAGTGAATAAAAAAATGATGAACACCTGCTCTTTCCATGACATAGACTGACCAGGTGAATCCAGGAGAAAGCTATGGTCTCTTATTGATATCACTTGTTAAATCCACTTCAAATCAGTCTAGATGAAGGGGAGGAGCCTTGAGACATGAATTGTGTATGTGTGCCATTCATAGGGTGAATGGGCAAAACAAAATATTTTAGTGTCTTTGAACAGGGTATGGTAGTAGGTGCCACGTGCACCGGTTTGTGTCAAGAACTGAAACACTGCTGGGGTTTTTATGCTCAACAATTTCTCGTGTGTATCAAAAATAGTCCACCACCCAAAGGATGTCCAGCCAACTTGACACAACAGTGGGAAGCATTGGAGTCAACATGGGCCAGCATCTGTGTGAAACGCTTTTGACACCTTGTAGAGTCCTTGTCGAGGACAAATAGAGGGGGTGCAACTCAATATTAGGTGTTCTTAAAGTTTTGTACACTCAGTGTAGGTTAGTATTGAACCTCCTGGCTATTAACCTGCAAATCACCTGGGCCCAGATTCACAAAAAAAACACTTATTACGCAAACATTTAAAAACGTAAAAAATGGTTAATTAATTATAAGATAGTTGGTAAGTGCAATTCCTCAACTAAATCTTAAGATCTTCTGATTTTATTATTATTATTATTATTTTAAACATCGTCTTGTTAATCTTCTTAAGATGTTTGTTGCTAGATAACCAATTTAGCTAGCTATCTATATATCATGTTAGCACATTTCGTACTGAGATTACTGTTCTAAAACATGTTCTTGGGTTTAAAATAATTAATACTGAAACTTTCAGATGAAGTTTGAGTGAATGAAACATGTTCAAATGCTTTCATGAGCTTATTCTCTAAATGCCCAGAGTTTAGGACAAGGGTTTAGCTATCTTGGAATTAAGAACAAATCTTTATTTTCAAGAATCAATTTCTTCTTAACGTTTTGCTTAAGGAGAAAACATTTCCAAGAACCTTCGAGGAATAGCAACTTTGCTTAACTTTCTTAAGTCTATAGTTAAGCAAAAAATGGCAAATAAGAATACAATTATTCTTAAGAAGGTTATGTGAATCTAGGCCCAGGTCTTCCCTCTCAAACTGTAGTGTTTGAAAACCTAATTGGTAACAATTGTGCAGAGGACCTTGCGCACCATGGTGTTGAGGTCCCTTCCCCCTAGGGAACAGAAGTAATCATCTTGAATACTGTGATTTACAACAGATTGTTGTTGGAAGTTTTCGGAACATTTTCAAAGATTAAGATGCTTACCATCTCTTTCCGTTATGTGGTGGCCTCCTCCAGACTCTTGCAGAGGTCCCCCAAATCCTCCTTGGTTGTACAAGGTCTAGGCAGGACTTCGTCTGGCAGATCTTGTGCTCCAGCGGCTAGCAGCTGTCGCTGAATTGCTAGGAATTCCAACTGGTTTTCGATAATTGTTTCCAGATTCATCAGCACGATTATTTGGAATCCTGCAATAGTTAAGTCAAGTACAAGGGTACAGTTAATATTTAAATTAATTTAAATATTTTTCAGTGCTTAGAGAACAATAATATCACCATAACATCATCTGTTGGGGGACAGTCTTCCAGGTGAGCTTGGTGGAGAAACTTCTGAGACAAAATTAATCACATGTTAACAATAACAGACGTCTAATGTATGCTACATTTAATTTGAACTTCCTAAATTAGCACCACAAAAAGATGGGTACAACCAGGGCCTAAAATTTACTTTTTGGTCTACCAGCCACTGTGGCAGGTATATTTAAAATTCTAGCAGCCAAAATATTTTTTTCCCACTAAAATTACACCAACAAAACACAAAAAAACAGATGACCATGCTTTGTAATGTTTCTAAAAACAAATGTATTACTAGTAAGAAGTGATGTGGTATATTATTTGATTTCATGTTAACCAAAATATCCCAGATGAAACACAAATGTTCATCTGCCCTTTTAAGGTCGGGGAGGTTACCCTGGTAACACGACTGGAGTCATGTTTGTGCTTGTGAGATTGAGTCTGACTAGTATCCCGTTGCTTCTCTACCCTAGCAGCTTAAACTCAAACATTGAAAAACATCCTAGCTTGTGAACAAAAGTATGTCAATAGCCAAGAAACACAAGGACAAAGTCTCACTTCATTTGAAGTAAATTAGACCCATTTTTATGCCTGTGTGCAGCGCTTCTAGAAATGTATCTGTCACTCAGCTCTTCAAGTGCACACAGCCCCCAGCCATGCAGTGTTGCAGCTCAAGGCAGAAATACACTGAAAACAGCTACTGCAGTATTTATTTTGCTATTAATGTGATCATACTTGACTTTTTATTCACAAATGAGAGTGAAATGTTTGCAATGTGGAGCCCTGACCACCCGGCAACGTGACTGATGAAATAGAAATCATACCCGCCAATGCCAAAATCTACCCGTATTTGGTGGGTGTTCATTTTAGGCCCTGGGTACAACATATATCTAAATAAAAGTGAAAATCAAATATGTGTTTTGAAATAGTTGTAAGTTGAGCTTTTTACCATAATTGGACAGCGGAGAGACAGCTGTAAAACAAAATAACACAAGTTATTAGTTAGAGGTATTGGAATGTATTTTCAAGTTTCTTTTGAAAGTTCCTAATTTAGCATCACTATTGTGTACCTCTGGTGCAGCAGACATCGTCATTTTGCGAACTGAATGTTAAAAGAATCTGTTTAATAAATATTTATTATACATTTAAATAAAAGTGATAATTAAATATGTATAGTTTTTTCAATGACCACACAACAATTGAACAAAACAGGTGTGATTCAGTATACTGTAGATCAAGAAACTACAACTGTGATTACTTTAACTACTTTAACTCTCCTTTTTCTGCTCTGCCTCTTCGCCATTTTGACCGAAGCACCTGTACAGTCATGGCCATACGTTTTGAGAATGACACAAATATTAATTTTCACAAAGTCTGCTGCCTCAGTTTGTATGATGGCAATTTGCATATACTCCAGAATGTTATGAAGAGTGATCAGATGAATTGCAATTAATTGCAAAGTCCCTCTTTGCATTGCAAATTAACTGAATCCCCCAAAAATGCTAACATCAGTCCTGTGTCATGCCAACAGTAAAGCATCCTGAGACTATTAATGTGTGGGGTTGCTTCTCAGCCAATGGAGTGGGCTCACTCACAATTTTGCCTAAGAACACAGCCATGAATAAAGAATGGTACAAACAAATCATCCGAGAGCAACTTCTCCCAACCATCCAGGAACAGTTTGGTGACGAACAATGCCTTTTCCAGCATGATGGAGCACCTTGCCATAAGGCAAAAGTGATAACTAAGTGGCTCGGGGAAAGAATATTGATATTTTGGGTCCATGGCCAGGAAACTCCTCAGACCTTAATCCCATTGAGAACTTGTGGTCAATCCTCAAGAGGCGGGTGGACAAACAAAAACCCACAAATTCTGACAAACTCCAAGCATTGATTATGCAGAATGGGCTGCCATCAGTCAGGATGTGGCCCAGAAGTGAATTGACAGCATGCCAGGGCGGATTGCAGAGGTCTTGAAAAAAAAGCATCTATTGACTCTCAGTGCAAATATTGACTCTTTGCATCAACTTCATGTAATTGTCAATGAAAGCCTTTGACACATATGAAATGCTTGTAATTATACTTCAGTATTCCATAGTAACATATGACAAAAATATCTAAAGACACTGAAGCAGCAAACTTTGTGAAAATTAATATTTGTGTCATTCTCAAAACTTTTGGTCGTGACTGTACGTTCCATACAATCAATGCAATGGCAACACGCAAATTAAACGTGGCCTACTAGGGTACTGTAATGTTAACTGCTAGTTATAAAGATTACCAGTAATTACCATGACTTTCAGTCTCGAAAGTGAGGGTTTTATTTTTTTGGAGATGATCTGTCTCCAAATTAGATGTCTCTCGAACCCAGAATCTCTAGTGGCACAGCTAGTGTATTCACTGTTTTAAGTTAAGTTAGCTCACTTCTATAGTAACAGCATACATAAGGGGAGTTATAGAGACAGGATAGTAGCAACAAATTAGAGAAATGCAGAGAAATGCAGCCATGCAGTGTTGCAGCTCAAGGCAGAAATACATTGAAAACAGCTACTGCAGTATTTATTTAGCTATTAATGTGATCATACTTGACTTTTTATTCACAAATGAGAGTGAAATGTTTGCAATGTGGAGCCCTGACCACCCGGCAACGTCACTTGTCTCTCGAACCCAGAATCTCTAGTGGCACAGCTAGTGTATTCACTGTTTTAAGTTAAGTTAGCTCACTTCTATAGTAACAGCATACATAAGGGGAGTTATAGAGACAGGATAGTAGCAACAAATTAGAGAAATGTCACAGAAAAGGCCCATCCCTCAGCTTTTTGCCAAATGGAGGCAGGGAGACCGCTTTTTTATTGTTTCTATTAAGGATTCTAGCTTTAACAAGGAACATTATATTTTTTACTAAATTTGTATGTTTCAGTGATTACTTACTCTCACAGAGGGCAGGTCCCCCTCTTCTGGTTGGGGAGACTGCGGGACGAGTGGAGAGACTGGGACTGTTGCAGTACGGTTGGGTGGAGAGATGTCTGTTAACAGAAGCCTAATGTACTGTATGTCACACTTCATTGTTGACGCCACAAAATAAGGTATATTGTGTTGATGTGAATGATTCAATGTTTTTAAATATATTAAGTTACTGTAAGCCATACATCTGCTGTCTTCTGAGGTCCATTGTTTACAGTTGGGTAGAGTGATGTCTGAGACAAAATGAATCACATGTTAACATTAACAGACATCTGAGTTCATTTGAAAGTTCAGGCTCTAAAATGTGACAATACAAAATAAGGTCCACTGTTTCGATGTGAATGCTTCAATGTTTTTAAATAGTATCAAGCCAATTACTGTACCTCTACTCTGTGACACTTCCAGTTGAGCTTAGAGAAACTTCTGTGAGACAAACTGAATCACATGTTAACCATAACATACATCTAATGTATGTCACACATCAATTGAAAGTTCTGATTACAAAAGTATGGCCCAATCCTAAATCAACCCCTAGACCCCTCAAACTCAACTCTGAAATTTGAAGGAAGTTCCACTAAATTAAAAAAAATATGTTTTCCTCTAATCAGGGACTGACTGATTTAGACCTGGGAAACAAGGTGTGTACAATTAATTATCAGGTAGAGCAGAAAACCAGCAGGCTCCAACCCTCGTAGGGTAAGAGTTGAATAACCCTGCCTTAGACCCTACTCCTTATGCACTTGAGGAGATCTGAGAGGATTTGACTTATGTGAGCAAATTTGTCATTATTCCAATTAGCCCTTTGATAGGCTAGGTGGAAGTTTAATCATATTGTTTAAAACCATCAAATCATCTCAGATCAACACATGTGCATAGAGTATAGGGTTCCATTTGGGATTAGCAACAAAATAAGGTCCATTGTTTCAATGTGAATGCTTCAATGCTATCAAGTTACTGTGAGCCATTTATTTACCTTAGAGGTTGAGTAGGTGTTCACAAGTGGTGGTGTCCCACAATTGCACCATCTGTAAAAAAGGAGAAATGGTAGATAAGAGACTAGATAAGCAGACTAATAGCTGTAGAAACAATGGATTTTCATGAACGCGGTCCTGTACCTAATAAACCGTCCGGTGAGTGTTCATTGTAGTAATAAAGTAACCTAAAGTCACCTTTTACGAGTAGACTTCTGGACAAAATGGAGCTGCAAATGAGACAAAGAATCAGACACCGATTAAATCACTTAGCAAATGTATTGTTTCTCATTCACTTATCAACTCTGTGGTGGCCTTCTGCTAAACTACTGTAGAAGATAACTCACATGGTGCAGGTGGGGAAACTGTCCAAGCAAGCTAAAAGTAAAACAGAAAGTTATGTTAAAATAATCAATTTCTATTAATTAAGTATTTTATTCAGTTGTGACCCATTTAATGAATTACTAATGTATTTCAGTGGATATCCTATTGAATTTTTTAAATTTCAATCAGTTCTTTATTTACATGACGGGTCATGTGACCTGGATACCATTGTCAGGTACTAGCCAAGTAGTCTAGTCATTCAACAAATCAAATCTATCGCCATCCTTTTCAAAATAGTAAAAAAAGTATAACATAGCAAAAGGTTTATCAGACCTCATTTGTCACTCTCCCAAAAAATATGTTTTTATGGTCAGACCTAGCTAGTAGCCAATGCAGCTGGAGAACATGCTAGCTAAACTAGCTAATTTACTCAAAACATTTTATTCTTCAAACACAAAACGGTAGAAAAATAACTATGCTACCCCATAACATGTTCATATAAACACGGGTTGTAGTTTTAGTATGTTTCTCTGACTCTACCTGTAAAAATAGTAATATTAGCAGTACTTGAAACAAGCTAAACTGGCTGGCAGACATGTCTTTAACTGTCAACCGTTGCTATGGTGACGATGGTGCCACATGACCCTTTGTCTTGTAAATAAATTGTAAAGGAGAGTTCAAAACATGTTTTTTGGGGGGGAATAAAAAAAATAGTTAGCTATTTACAAAATTATGTGCACTCACCTCCACACACACTTTATCTTCTCTTTCAGCAGTTTGATCCAATACGGCCTTAGATATGCAATGTTTCCAGAACGTTCCCAGAACTATTTTTCTCCCAACAACCAAACGGGAACCACAGGGGAATGTTATGTAAAAGTTGTAATTCACCAAAAAATAACATTATTTTATGAGGTTATTTGAATGTTTTCAAACAATGTGTTTCTACCTTACCAAAATAGCAACGCTCCCTAAAGGGTATCCTTTGGTTCTTAGAAAAATTACTTTCCCACAATGTTCCCAGAACGTTCTGTGAAAGTTATTTTTCCAAAGGAGACCCTTTGGGGAACGTTCTGTGCTAGCTGGGTTACCTAAACTGTTCCTCGATGACTATCCTCTTGGTTGTGAAGGTAAAGTAGCAAGCCAGTTAAACTCGTTCTCAGAGACTTCTGCCCAAAATGTGCACTTCATGGGGGTCTAGAGCATGAAGTAAATGCCTGACTGTGTTTTGGATTACCACATATTCCGTTTAGATGCATTAGTTGGTATCCACGTAACTTCCCATAACGGCCCAGTTGATCAAGAAAGAATAAAGCTATTTCAAGGAAGTCCGATCGTTTTTTTTCCCGTTTATAGAGCCTTTAGAGAACTCCACAATGTCCGTAAACTAATGACAACACCACCTTTATTCCTCAATGACATTTCTCTAATATCTATCAATGCCTCAAACCGAAGAAAAAATGTACTTGACCAACTCAAGCAAACCAGCCAGAATGTCAACCTGTGCATGAGAGGAAGCCAAATATGCCAAGTAGCCTAAGGCATAGACTATTTTTCATAATAGCGTGCAACCGGGCTATTTCATAATAACTACATATTTCTCATTAACATTATTATCGTAATAACAAGATCTGTCTCATTATAACGTTATCTGTATTATAATAACGACAACATGTGTTATTTTCGTTATTGATTTATTTCGTAATAATGTGATGTTATATCATAATGATAAAAAAATATTTTTCTGAGTGGCAGCAATATACCACCGTAATATACAATAGGCTAAACACATTTTGGCAAAATTTACATTAACTCCATTAATGAGGAAAAAGAGGGATTGGGAGATAGTTTTGCAAATAATCTCAATACAGTAGCATATAAAAATAACTCACTTTTGCTTCGAAGTTGATCCCATGTTGGAATGCTTCCTCGTTATGCATTGGAATTCTCAAATCATGGCCATCATCAACAAGATTGTACTTTGTTTTCGCTGGCATGACCGCCGACTATCCGTTTTGACACCAGACGGAAGGGGACGAAACTAATTGTTAATCCAGAACCAAAAACGCGTCCCAAATTCCTTAAATCCAGTGGTCCATTACAGCGAGTAGTCGTCCCAGATCCGCGTGTCACACAATTATCCAGTGGACTGGGAGATGTAACTTTGTATCTATTGCTCAAGCAAGTAGGCTAGCTTTCAGTTCTGATACAATAACAATCGTGTCTCTCCAGAAAATCAATTCGCTTCCTAAATAAGTAGCCCAAGGTTACTTTCAGTGACGTAAAATCACCAAAACTACCCCAACAGTCAAAAATGTTGTTTTCCTGGTCCTGACGTTTTTCCCACTAGTAAAATGCCATGACCAGCCGCCCCTCACTCTCCCCATGCATGGATTCGCCAGGCAGATCGGTATTGGAGGAATCTGGGAATTCCTCCTGTTTTCATTGGAACATAGTAATTCATGGTATAATAGGAGGGCGAGTTTGTTTTGCACGGCCCGGTGCCCTGAGTGTGAGTTCTCTTAAAGACCAATGGAATAGTCTACAATTTAACAACTCCGCCTACGCGGGGTACGGGGCCATGCAAAACGACGTTTCCCAGTGTCACCCTAGCAGCACAGGGGGAAAAAAAGTATTTCTGTTCAACGTAAAGACTATGATGATGGTAGGCTAGTGTTTACATACAGTGTATACCTTATTGCAGTGCAGGTGTACAGTATGCCTACGTATCACTGTGTTAAAGTTAAATCTAGACTTGGTTTCCTCTATCACCCCAGCTACCAAACCAACCCTGATTCAGATGACCATCCTACCCATGATAGATTATGGAGACATAATTTATAGATCAGCAGGTAAGGGTGCTCTTGAGCGGCTGGCTATATGTTCTTTACCATTCGGCCATCAGATTTGCCACCAATGCTCATTATAGGACACATCACTGCACTCTATACTCCTCTGTAATACTGGTCATATCTGTATACCCTTCGCAAGACCCACAGGTTGATGCTTATTTATAAAAACCCTCTTAGGCCTCACTCCCGTCTATCTGAGATATCTATTGCAGCCCTCATCCTCCACATACAACACCAGTTCTGCCAGTCACATTCTGTTAAAGGTCCCCAAAGCACACACATCTCTGTGCTCATCTTTTCAGTTCGCTGCAGCTCTTCATTCAAAGACTCAATCATGGACACACTTACTGACAGTTGTGGCTGATTTGCGTGATGTCTCTACCTTCTTGCCCTTTGTGCTGTTGTCTGTGCCCACTAATGTTTGTTGTGCTGCTACCATGTTGTTGTCATGTGTTGCTGCTTTGCTATGTTGTTGTCTTAGGTCTCTCTTGTCGTTATGTGTGTTTTGTCTTAAATGTTGTTATTATTATTTAATCCCGTCCCCACAGGAGGTATTTTGCCTTTTGGTAGGCCATCATTGTAAACAAGAATGTGTTCTTAACTGACTTGCCTAGTTAAATCAAATACAAGTAACACTTGAAGGGGCAATCAGCAGTTGCTCCATCAATTTTTTTTACTTATAAATGATAAATTATATGTACCCATTGATTGATGAAGAATATCGCTTATAAATTCCTCATGAGCTTAGTTTTACTGTCATACCCCATCAGAACCCCAAAATATAAGCTTGTTTTACGCCAATGTTTGTAAACAAAGTACATGTAAATGAGCACTGTATAGCCTAAAAACATGGTTAAAACTATAATTTTGGCGCATCAGTCCTTGCATCCATAGCTCTGTCTATGAATTTGAGAGTGATTCGATTTCTCAGGCCCCATCCCTCAGCCTTTTACCGAAACAGTAACACGATTACACGTTGTTATTGTTTCAACTGCTGCCTTGCCATTTACATTTCTTATGAGACACTTATGTTTATGTTTTGGATTCCTATACCAACTCAAACTAAGTGTGTGTAAATTCACCTTTTGGATCACCTTTTAGAAGATGGGCTCCTGAGTGGCGTAGCGGTCTAAGGCACTGTATCTCAGTGCAAGAGGTGTCACTACAGTTCCTGGTTAAAATCCAGGTTGTATCACATCTGGCCATGATAGAGTGGCGCACAATTGGACCAGCGTCGCCAGGGTAGCCAATCATTGTAAATAAGAATTTGTTCTTAACTGACTTGCCTAGTTAAAGACATGCTCCAGAGTTTTGATGATTAGTAAGCATTTTTAAAAAGCAAAGCTCCCGCTTTGGGCTGAATGTGTAGTTCATACCTGCATAATCTATGAGCAGAATTACTGTTTTACTTCAATTAGCCACAAAATCCCTAGTTTGAAAGCTGGAAGCTGTGCAGCGCCATTTTCCCCCATGTGTGCCAGCCCCCTAGCAATTTGAGTTCCAGCCAATGGATGCACACAAGATGCACACACCTCAGAGTAAGAGAGAGTAATGATGTGGTGCACGTACAGTGAGGAAAAAAAGTATTTGATCCCCTGCTGATTTTGTACGTTTGCCCACTGGCAAAGAAATTATGTCATGTTCTGACCTTAGTTCCTTTGTTTTTGTCTTTGTTTTAGTATGGTCAGGGCATGAGTTGGGGTGGGCAGTCTATGTTTGTTTTTCTATGTTGGTAGTATGGTTCTCAATCAAAGGCAGCTGTCAATTGTTGTCCCTGATCATTGCTTTCTTTAATTAAAATCATCATGAACACTTACCACGCTGCGCTTTGGTCCGATGCTTCTTCCACGACAACCCTGACAAATTATCAGTCTAGAATTTTAATGCCAAGTTTATTTGAACAGTGGGAGACAGAATAACAACAACAAAAAATCCAGAAAAACGCATGTCAAAAATGTTAGAAATTGATTTGCATTTTAATGAGAGAAATAAGTATTTGACCCCTCTGCAAAACATGACTTAGTACTTGGTGGCAAAACCCTTGTTGGCAATCACAGAGGTCAGACACGTTTCTTATACTTGGCCACCAGGTTTGCACACATCTCAGGAGGGATTTTGTCCCACTCCTCTTTGCAGATCTTCTCCAAGTCATTAAGTGTTTGAGGCTGACGTTTGGCAACTCGAGCCTTCAGCTCCCTCCACAGATTTTCTATGGGATTAAGGTCTGGAGACTGGCTAGGCCACTCCAGGACCTTAATGTGCTTCTTCTTGAGCCACTCATTTGTTGCCTTGGCCATGTGTTTTGGGTCATTGTCATGCTGCAATACCCATCCACGACCCATTTTCAATGCCCTGGCTGAGGGAAGGAGGTTCTCACCCAAGATTTGACGGTACATGGCCCCGTCCATCGTCCCTTTGATGCGGTGAAGTTGTCCTGTCCCCTTAGCAGAAAAACACCCCCAAAGCATAATGTTTTCCCCTCCATGTTTGACGGTGGGGATGGTGTTCTTGGGGTCATAGGCAGCATTCCTCCAAACACGGCGAGTTGAGTTGATGCCAAAAAGCTCAATTTTGGGGTCCTCTGACCACAACACTTTCACCTAGTTGTCCTCTGAATCATTCAGATGTTCACTGGCAAACTTCAGACTGGCATGTATATGTGCTTTCTTGAGAAGGGGGACCTTGCGGGCGCTGCAGGATTTCAGTCCTTCACGGTGTAATGTGTTACTAATTGTTTTCTTGGTGACTATGGTCCCAGCTGCCTTGAGATCATTGACAAGATCCTCCCGTGTAGTTCTGGGCTGATTCCGCACCGTTCTCATGATCATTGCAACTCCACTAGGTGAGATCTTGCATAGAGCCCAGGCCGAGGGAGATTGACAGTTATTTTGTGTTTATTCCATTTGAGAATAATCACACCAACTGTTGTCACCTTCTCACCAAGCTGCTTGGTGATGGTCTTGTAGCCCATTCCAGCCTTGTGTAGGTCTACAATCTTGTCTCTGACATCATTGGAGAGCTCTTTGGTCTTGGCCATGGTGGAGAGTTTGGAATCTGATTGATTGATTGCTTCTGTGGACAGGTGTCTTGTATAACAGGTAACAAACTGAGATTAGGAGCACTCCCTGTAAGAGTGTGCTCCTAATCTCAGCTCGTTACCTGTATAAAAGACACCTGGTAGGCAGAAATCTTTCTGATTGAGAGGGATCAAATACTTATTTCCCTCATTTAAATTGCAAATCAATTTATAACATTTTTGACATGCGTTTTTCTGGATTTTTTTGTTGTTATTCTGTCTCTCACTGTTCAAATAAACCTTCCATTTAAATTATAGACTGATAATTTCTTTGTCAGTGGGCAAACGTACAAAATCAGCAGGGGATTAAATACTTTTCCCCCTCACTGTATCTGCACATATAGTAGTAGTACGCAATTTTCATAAACCACTTTGGCTCGTAAGGCTACTTTCAGAACTACTGGATAAAAAGTAAACAAAAGTACCGGATAATCTCTTTAAATTATTATGATTATGTAGAATTGTGATGTTGAGTTGCTGCTGCCAGCATACTGACTCAACTCCAGCCACTTTAATAATGGAAATTGATGGAAATTGATGTAAAAATGTATCACTAGCCACTTTAAACAATGCCACTTAATATAATGTTTACATACCCTACATTACTCATCTCATTTGTATATGTATATACTGTACTCTATATCATCTACTGCATCTTGCCATCTTTATGTAATACTTGTATTACTAGCCACTTTAAACTATGCCACTTTATGTTTATATACCCTACATTACTCATCTCATATGTATATACTGTACTCCATACCATCTACTGCATCCTGCCTATGCCGTTCTGTACCATCACTCATTCATACATCTTTATGTACATATTCTTTATCCCTTTACACTTGTGTGTATAAGGTAGTAGTTGTGGAATTGTTAGGTTAGATTACTCGTTGGTTATTACTGCATTGTCAGAACTAGAAGCACAAGCATTTCACTACACTCACATTAACATCTGCTAACCATGTGTATGTGACAAATAAAATTTGATTTGATTTGTTTATAAAATATAGGGAGATATCAATGGATAGACAGTGGCTTGAAACTTCGAAAGAGCAAGACTACCTACTAGTGGTCACCTAGGCTAATGACTGTAGTAAGGTACTCAGTATGCCATGCAGGCAATGTTCTGTACAAGATGTGCATGATGAATGTAGCTTGGTGTTGTATAATGCAGTCCATCTGTGTCACCTGTCTGTAACTTATGGTAAGAAGCAGCGCTCTGCTCGCCAAGGTGTCTCAGATGTGTGGGCAATTGGAGCAGCACCAATTTACAACACTGGCAGAGGCTAAAGGATGTAGCTGCATTGACTGACTAACTAGCCTAAGGGTGCATCTCAATAGTTGTACTTTCCTTCCTCTCCTCATCTCTCTTCTCATTAACCATCATTATGTTTATCCAGGCAGTGATATGAATGATTGCAGTTGAAGGATGGTGACATGAATGATTGCAGTTGAAGGGTTGATCCCAACAGTATTATGTCACTTCCTCTCCTAGCTGCCTTATCCATATGGGTGAAAATCATATGGATAATGTAGGGCTGCCTTTGGGCATCTGATACCACCTATCCCGTGCTTTCAGATTAGTGTGGATGAGCATCTTTAGACTATTGGGACACTGCCCAAGTCTCACTAGCTCTCTCTCCATTTCTTTCTGTGTACTCAATACTGTGCTGGCTTTAAGATTAAGATTACTTCATTGGTCAATTGCACACAAGGTCCAACTGAAATTGGACTTCCGCTTTTAACCCAACCTCTCTAAAATACACACACACACAGGTTTTGCAGAGGTGCGTGGGGCTTCCATACTGGGTGCCCGGGTAGCTGTTTTTGGGGGGTTACTGTAAGTGCCTTGCTTGAAGGAAAAACAATTATAATCCCAACAGATTTTTCCCATCAGATCCCGGATTCAAATTTACAACCCTCCAGTGGCCGGCTCGCCTCTCTAACCACTGGGCTACCAGCATATGCTTTCAGCAGTAAGTTGATTTTTGGGATCAGTCGTTATGCAGCCTGGTTCTTTAGAAGAGGGTTCTCTGATTCTGCCATCTCTGACCATTTCTAATATAGCTCCTACTTTATAAAATACTACTACTACTATTACTACTTACCACTGCTACTGATTATACAGCAGTTAGTATTAACTCATCTTCTAGCGCTATCAAATACAATTATGAAGTAATAATCCTGTAAAAATGTACAGCATTTAATATTAATATGCTGTGATAACCGTTGTGTGTTAATAAGTGTTTAGCTAAGCAGGCTGGGGATGTCGTTACTTGTGCTGCTGTAGAGTCAGATAAGGGTCAGTGAGTCACAGCAGAGGAGACTCATGCTGGTCTGTTGCCAGGTTCCCTGCTTAGGCCGAGGCTATTTCCCATGGACAATTTACACAATACATTTAATTTGCTGCTTTCCAGAACCCAAGGACACGAGTCGGGCGGGAAGGATTTACTTCAGACGCCCGACAAGACCCTCATCCCCGTAATTCGCAGAAGAAAGAGACACAGGTATCGTGGACTAAGATCCGGGTGTCTTTTTAGTATCCATCGCTGAGAGGGTAATCTACCTTTACTACGATCACGTATATTCTACGAACGGGACATTAAAAACTGTAATATCTTATGTTTCACAGAGTCGTGGCTGAACGACGACATGAATAACATATAGCTGGCGGGTTTTAAGCTTTTTCGGCAGGATAGATCAGCGGCCTCTGGTAGGACAAGGGGTGGCAGTCTATGTATATTTGTAAACAGCAGCTGGTACATGAAATCTAAGGAAGTCTCAAGGTTTGGCTCGCCTGAGGTTGAGTATGTCATGTTAAGCTGAAGACCACACTAATTCCCAAGAGAGTTTTATCTGTATTTTTCGGAGCTGTCTACATACCACCACAAACCGATGCTGGCACTAAGACCACACTCAATGAGCTGTATAGGGCCATAAGTAAACAGGAAAACACTCACCCAGAGGCGGCGCTCTTAGATGCCGGGGACTTTAATGCAGGAAAACTCAAATCCGTTTGATCTAATTTCTACCAACATGTTAAATGTGCAACCAGAGAGGAAGAAACTCTAGACCACCTTTACTCCACACACAGAGATGCGTACAAAGCTCTCCCTTGCCCTCCATTTGGCAATTCTGACCATAATTCCATCCTCCTGATTCCGGTTTACAAACAAAAATTAAAGCAGGAAGCACCACTGGCAGGTGTCTTCACTGACATTTTCAACACGTCCCTGATTGAGTCCGTAATGCCAACATGCTTCAAGCAGACCACCATAGTCCCTGTGCCGAAGAACACAGAGGCAACTTGCCTAAATTACTACAGACCCGTAGCACTCACGTCCGTAGCCATGAAATGGTAATGGCTCACATCAACACCATTATCCCAGAAACCCTAGACCCACTTCAATTTGCATACCGCCCAAACAGATCCACAGATGATGAAATCTCTATTGCACTCCACACTGCCCTTTCCCACCTGGACAAAAGGAACACCTATGTGAGAATGCTGTTTATTGACTACAGCTCAGCGTTCAACACCATAGTACCCTCAAAGCTCAACACCAAGCTAAGGATTCTGGGACTAAACACCTCTCTCTGCAACTGGATCCTGGACTTCCTGACAGGCCGGCCCCAGGTGGCGAGGCTAGGTAGCAACACATCTGCCACGCTGATCCTCAACACTGGAGCTCCCCAGGGGTGTGTGCTCAGTCCCTTCTTGTACCAACACTATCATTAAGTTTGCAGATGACAAAACAGTGGTAGGCCTGATCACCAACAACGATGAGACAGCCTATAGGGAGGAGGTCAGAGACCTGGCCGTGTGGTGCCAGGACAGCAACCTCTCCCTCAATGTGATCAAGACAAAGGAGATGATTGTGGACTACAGGAAAAGGAGGACCGAGCATGCCCACATTCTCATCGACGGGCCTGTAGTGGAACAGGTCGAGAGCTTCAACTTCCTTTGTCTCCACATCACCAACAAACTGGTCCAAGCACACCAAGACAGTTGTGAAGAGGGCACAACAAAACCTATTACCCCTCAGGCAACTGAAAAGATTTGGCATGGTCCTGAGATCCTCAAAAGGTTTTACAGCTTCACCATCGAGAACTACCTGACTGGTTGCATCACTGCCTGGCAAGGCAACTGCTCGGCCTCCGACCGCAAGGCACTACAGAGGGTAGTGCGTACGGCCCAGTACATCACTGGGGCTAAACGTCCTGCCATCCAGGACCTCTATACCAGGCGGTGTCAGAGGAAGGATCTAAAAATTGTCAAAGACTCCAGCCACCCTTGTCATAGACTGTTCTCTCTACTACGGCAAGTGGTACTGGAGCGCCAAGTCTAGGTCCAAGAGGGTTCTAAACAGCTTTTACCCCAAGCCAGACTATTTGCATCATCTACACTGCATGACTCTGCTCCTGCAGATGATTAACCTGGAGTGATTTTGAGAGGCTCCTGTTCAAACTCCACATTGTAGGTGTAATAATACTTGCAGTGCTCCCATAGGGGGAGCCAGAACTGCACAGATTAGTACTAGACAACAATCAGTCCTAGAGAGAGACAAAAATATGTGACCTTTATTTAACTAGCCAAGTCAGTTAAGAACAAATTCTTATTTACAATGACGGCCTAGCCTGGCCAAACCCTAACCCGAATGACGCTGGGGCAATTATGCGCCGCCCTATGGGACTCCCAATCTCGGCCGGTTGTGATACAGCCTGGAATCGAACCAGGGTCTGTAGTGACGCCACTGGCACTGAGATGCAGTGCCTTAGACGCTGCACCAATTGGACAAGAAGAAATATATTACTAAGACTAAAAGCACATAATTTATGCCTCAATAGAACATAAACAACTCCGTCTCTCTCTCTGCATGTCTACCACACCAGTACAGGTACTCTGTCTGAGTAGCAGGAGGATTCAAAAACATGTGCAGTAGAAAAATCAGAAAACCACTTATCCTTTTCTCCTCTGTTGCTCTTGGAGCTACACAGAGAAAGAGGGGTCATTGGGGTATGAATAGGTGTTCTCAGTATGCATGCGTGGCTCCTCAGGAGGTCTACATAGGGTTTATTCCTAGCTGAGAGCACAAAGCAATGCTCACATTTGTTTCAACATGAAAAGCACTCCATGGCTCTGCTATCCTCTGATAAACATTAAAGGTCAGGGGCCTTTCATGCTGGGCATTTTCATCAGAAAGGACCCATGAGCACCAACATGTGTAGTTCATAGCAGCATATCAAATTGGGTATGAAATGAAAGCTAAGATTCTGTATTTTTGGGAAATTAAAACAATTTTCCATCTCAAATATTAGGCGTAAGTAAAGGCTTTTATTTCTGGATAAACATCTGGATAAAACATCTACAAGAAAAAGTATTAATTAATAATTATGCGCATTAGGATAGCACTTTTTTTTTTAATCACCAAAAATGACATACCCAAATCTAACTGCCTGTAGTTCAGGCCCTGAAGCAAGGATATGCATATTCTTGGTAACATTTGAAAGGAAACACTTTTAAGTTTATGGAAATGTGAAAATAATGTAGTAGAATATAACACAATGGATCTGGTAAAAGATGATACAAAGACAAAAAAACAGTTATTTTGTATTTGAAATGCAAAAGAAAGGCCATAATGTATTCTTCCAGCCCATGTGCAATTTAGATTTTGGCCACTAGATGACATCAGTGTATGTGCAACGTTTTTGACTGATCCAATGAGCCATTGCATTGTATCAAGACTTCCCAAATGTGCCTAATTTGTTTATTAATAACTTTTCATGTTCAAAATTGTGCACTCTCCTCAAACAATAGCATGGTATTCTTTCACAGTAATAGCTACTGTAAATTGGACAGTGCAGTCAGAATAATTTAAGCTTTCTGCCAATATCAGATATATCTATGTCCTGGGAAATTTTCTTGTTACTTACAACCTCATGCTAATCGCATTAGCCTACGTTAGCTCAACCGTGCCATGGAAGGGACACCGATCCTGAAGAAGTTTTAACAGGTATCAGAAACATCAAAACAAAATAATGATGACATAAAGACCCCTGCTGCCAACTAATAAACACAGTATATTTAGTTTTGGATAAATTCTTTACCTTCTATAATTCTGTTACCAAAAACCCACATATCTTTAAGATATTTTCTAATTTCTCTCCCTCATGAGGAGGGGGGATGAAGAAAGTTCACAGAAGTAACAATTAATGATAAACCTACCAATTAGTTAGTGATTTTACACATATAAATTTTGTTAATTATTTTTTCAATTATTAAGTGATTAAAACTCGTAATTCCGTTATCGAATTGGTCAAGGAATTACCAAAAAATACGTAATGGAATATTACTGTAACTGAATTGGCAACAATGGGAAATCATAATAGTCACAAACCACAGTTGGGTCTCCTTCTACTGTCCTCCCTTCCACTGGCATAGTGTTATGTTCAGCTCATAATCTTAATCTTTCTGTTTGTCAAACCAAGAGTGTTAAACAGTCTGGACAACCCCCCCCCCCCCCCCCCCCCCCCCCCTCTCTCTCTCTCTCTCTCTCCCTCTGCCTCTCACTCTCCAGTTAATGTCACCTTTCCCAGGTCTTACTGACACCTACCCATGAGCCTCCTCTCTTTCCATTTACTGTAATCAGCATCCTCACCTACCGACACCGGACATCCATGGACATTTACATTTTGTCAGTCCACTCTGGCCTTGATGTTAATGTCCACAGACGGACCGGACTGGACCAAATCTGAACCTACCATAGACGTTTGTTTCACAAGTTTGGATAGTACAGTGCAGTACAGTAAGTAGAGCACAGTAGAGTCCAGTACAGTGAGTAGAGCACAGTACATTACTGTACAGTGATAGAGAACTGTAGAGTACAATACAGTGATTAGAGCAGAGTTTCCATTAGCCGTAATAGTCAGCTTTTGGCCATTGCATGTTTTTTTTTTATCTGAAAAAATGGAAGTGGCACCGGCCATTTGTCCTGGGAAAATAAAAAAATCCCATTGCGCAATAATGCTCTCTATCCTATTTATTTATGGGAATACCAATTGATGGAAATACATTTGACCAGTAATGCTTATCGATCGATGGGTTAATTAACATAATTTTGTGGAATTAAATTGGCATGTGTGTATATTCCTTATTTATCGCATACAGATAGAGACCCTTTTAGTGGAAAATATGTCAGTTTGCACTTTTATAAGCCCACTCTAAAATGTGCAGTTTTGTCACACAAACACAATGCCTCAAGTTTTGAGGGAGGGTGCAATTGGAATGCTTGCTGTAAGAATGTCAACCAGAGTTGTTGCGAATTTAATGTTAATTTCTCTACCAACGTTGTTTTAGATAATTTGGAAATACGTCCAACTGGTCTCACAACTGCAGACCACGAGTAAACAGGCCAGCCCAGGACATCCACATCCGACATCGTCTGAGACCAGCCAACCCCGACAGCTGATGAAACCGAGGAGTATTTCTGTCTGTAATAAAGCCTTTCGTGGAGAAAAACTCATTCTGATTGGCTGGGCCTGGCTCCCCACCCAAGACTGCGCCCCTGCCCTGTCATGTGAAATCCATAGATGAGGGCCTAATGAATTTATTTAACTTTACTGATTTCTTTATGGACTGTAACTCAGTAAAATCATTGAAATTGTTGCGTTTATATTTTTGTTCAGTACAGTTCATATTTGTATTTCTCAACTGGTAATTGAAGCATGCTTCCCACTTGCCATAGAAATGCATAGGCAATTTCTGGAATTGAGGCTTAATCAGCACGTAACACACCACTTTGCAATGAGATGGAGGAAGTATGCATTTTGAAAACATAACTACTTATATGGTTTGAATCCTGAACGTTTCACTACATATTATGAGGCATATTTTACCTTGCTTCAAAGAAGCCTACCATATTGTGGAGGCAACTATTTTATACAGACTACCATATGCCATTGAAACCAGTAGTCTATTTCTCTCATGTTCTACTGGTTTTCAACTATCTTTCACTGTCAGGAAGCCAAATGTCACGTTCTGACCTTTATTTCCGTTGTTTTGTATTTATTTAGTATGGTCAGGGCGTGAGTTGGGTGGGCAGTCTATGTTTGTTTTTCTATGTTTTGGGGCAGTTCTATGTTTTCGGCCTAGTATGGTTCTCAATCAGAGGCAGGTGTCATTAGTTGTCTCTGATTGAGAATCATACTTAGGTAGCCTGGGTTGCACTGTTTGTTTGTGGGTGATTGTCTATGTTGATGGCTTGTTTCAGCACAGGTCTCATTTTGTAGCTTCACGGTCGAATTTGGTTTATTGTTTTTGTTACTCGTTTGTATAGTGTTCAGTCTTTCTTGATTAAAGATTTGCCATGGACACTTACCACGCCGCGTATTGGTCCTCAGATCCATCTCGTCTCTCCTCTTCAGATGAAGAGGAGGACGGCCGTGACAGAATCACCCACCAACCAAGGACCAAGCGGCGTGGTAGAAAACAGCGACGACAGCAGCAGCAGCAGCAGCAGCAACAACAGCGGCCGGTATCACAGGACTCCTGGACATGGGAGGAGATACTGAACGGAGAGGGACCCTGGGCACAGGCTGGGGAATATCGCCGCCCCAAAGCAGAGCTGGAGGCAGCGAAAGCTGAGCGGCGGCGATATGAGGAGGCAGCACGGCAGTGCGACAGGTACGAGAGACAGCCCCAAAAACTTTTTTGGGGGGTGGCACACGAGGGGTGGAGCTAAGCCAGGTAGCAGACCTGCGCTCACTCCTCGTGCTTATTATAAGCAGCGAGATACTGGGCAGGCACCGTGTTATGCGGTTAAGCGCACGGTGTCGCCAGTACGTGCCCATAGCCCGGTGCGCTATGGGACAGCCCCCCGAGAGTGTCATGCGAGTGCGGGCATCGAGCCAGGGCGTATGGTGCCTGCTCAGCGGGTCTGGTCGCCGGTACGCAGTTTTGGACCAGGGTATCCTGCGCCGGCTCTGCGTGGTGTGTCTCCGGGGCGCTGGGAGGGTGCAGTGCGTCCTCTGCCCGCGCTCCGCTCGTGCCGGGCGAATGTGGGAATGGAGCCGAAGGGAGAGGTGCGTGTAGTAAGCACTAGATCTCCCGTGCTTACCCACAGCCCGGTTCAACCTGTGCCTGCACTCTGGACGGTCCGGGCTAGAGTGGTTATCCAGCCTGGGGAAGTGGTGCCAAGGTTGCGCACCAGAGCTCCAGTGCCCCCCACAGCCCGGTCTTTCAGGTGCCTCCTCTTAACCCCAAGCCTCCTGAAGGTCTTCCCAGCCTGGTGGTTCCTGTGGCAGCCCCACGCACCAGGCTGTCTCTTTGTCTCCTCCCTGCAGGTGGTCCCGCCTGTCCGGCGCCTCTGCCGGAGCCTCCCGCCTGTCCGGCGCCTCTGCCGGAGCCTCCCGCCTGTCCGGCGCCTCTGCCGGAGCCTCCCGCCTGTCCGGCGCCTCTGCCGGAGCCTCCCGCCTGTCCGGCGCCTCTGCCGGAGCCTCCCGCCTGTCCGGCGCCTCTGCCGGAGCCTCCCGCCTGCCCGGCGCCGCTGCCGGAGCCCCCCGCCTGTCCGGCGCCGCTGCCGGAGCCCCCCGCCTGCCCGGCGCCGCTGCCGGAGCCCCCCGCCTGCCCGGCGACCCCCGCCTGCCCGGCGCCGCTGCCGGAGCCCCCCGCCTGCCCGGCGCCGCTGCCGAAGCCCCCCGCCTGCCCGGCGCCGCTGCCGGAGCCCCTCTGCCCAGAGCAGCTGTCTCTCTGTCCCGAGCAGCTGTCTCTCTGTCCCGAGCAGCTGTCCCTCTGTCCCGAGCTGCCCCTCTGTCCAGTGGGGTCATTGAGAGGGGTGGTCATGCTGAGAAAGCCACGGAGGCGGACAATAAGGCGGACTAAGACAATGATGAGGTGGGGTCCGCGTCCCGCGCCAGAGCCGCCACCGCGGACAGACGCCCACCCAGACCCTCCCCTATAGGTCAAGGTTTTGCGGCCGGAGTCCGCACCTTTGGGGGGGGGGGGTACTGTCACGTTCTGACCTTTATTTCCGTTGTTTTGTATTTATTTAGTATGGTCAGGGCGTGAGTTGGGTGGGCAGTCTATGTTTGTTTTTCTATGTTTTGGGGCAGTTCTATGTTTTCGGCCTAGTATGGTTCTCAATCAGAGGCAGGTGTCATTAGTTGTCTCTGATTGAGAATCATACTTAGGTAGCCTGGGTTGCACTGTTTGTTTGTGGGTGATTGTCTATGTTGATGGCTTGTTTCAGCACAGGTCTCATTTTGTAGCTTCACGGTCGAATTTGGTTTATTGTTTTTGTTACTCGTTTGTATAGTGTTCAGTCTTTCTTGATTAAAGATTTGCCATGGACACTTACCACGCCGCGTATTGGTCCTCAGATCCATCTCGTCTCTCCTCTTCAGATGAAGAGGAGGACGGCCGTGACAGAATCACCCACCAACCAAGGACCAAGCGGCGTGGTAGAAAACAGCGACGACAGCAGCAGCAGCAGCAGCAGCAACAACAGCGGCCGGTATCACAGGACTCCTGGACATGGGAGGAGATACTGAACGGAGAGGGACCCTGGGCACAGGCTGGGGAATATCGCCGCCCCAAAGCAGAGCTGGAGGCAGCGAAAGCTGAGCGGCGGCGATATGAGGAGGCAGCACGGCAGTGCGACAGGTACGAGAGACAGCCCCAAAAACTTTTTTGGGGGGTGGCACACGAGGGGTGGAGCTAAGCCAGGTAGCAGACCTGCGCTCACTCCTCGTGCTTATTATAAGCAGCGAGATACTGGGCAGGCACCGTGTTATGCGGTTAAGCGCACGGTGTCGCCAGTACGTGCCCATAGCCCGGTGCGCTATGGGACAGCCCCCCGAGAGTGTCATGCGAGTGCGGGCATCGAGCCAGGGCGTATGGTGCCTGCTCAGCGGGTCTGGTCGCCGGTACGCAGTTTTGGACCAGGGTATCCTGCGCCGGCTCTGCGTGGTGTGTCTCCGGGGCGCTGGGAGGGTGCAGTGCGTCCTCTGCCCGCGCTCCGCTCGTGCCGGGCGAATGTGGGAATGGAGCCGAAGGGAGAGGTGCGTGTAGTAAGCACTAGATCTCCCGTGCTTACCCACAGCCCGGTTCAACCTGTGCCTGCACTCTGGACGGTCCGGGCTAGAGTGGTTATCCAGCCTGGGGAAGTGGTGCCAAGGTTGCGCACCAGAGCTCCAGTGCCCCCCACAGCCCGGTCTTTCAGGTGCCTCCTCTTAACCCCAAGCCTCCTGAAGGTCTTCCCAGCCTGGTGGTTCCTGTGGCAGCCCCACGCACCAGGCTGTCTCTTTGTCTCCTCCCTGCAGGTGGTCCCGCCTGTCCGGCGCCTCTGCCGGAGCCTCCCGCCTGTCCGGCGCCTCTGCCGGAGCCTCCCGCCTGTCCGGCGCCTCTGCCGGAGCCTCCCGCCTGTCCGGCGCCTCTGCCGGAGCCTCCCGCCTGTCCGGCGCCGCTGCCGGAGCCCCCCGCCTGTCCGGCGCCGCTGCCGGAGCCCCCCGCCTGCCCGGCGCCGCTGCCGGAGCCCCCCGCCTGCCCGGCGCCGCTGCCGGAGCCCCCCGCCTGCCCGGCGCCGCTGCCGGAGCCCCCCGCCTGCCCGGCGCCGCTGCCGGAGCCCCCCGCCTGCCCGGCGCCGCTGCCGGAGCCCCCCGCCTGCCCGGCGCCGCTGCCGGAGCCCCTCTGCCCAGAGCAGCTGTCTCTCTGTCCCGAGCAGCTGTCTCTCTGTCCCGAGCAGCTGTCCCTCTGTCCCGAGCTGCCCCTCTGTCCAGTGGGGTCATTGAGAGGGGTGGTCATGCTGAGAAAGCCACGGAGGCGGACAATAAGGCGGACTAAGACAATGATGAGGTGGGGTCCGCGTCCCGCGCCAGAGCCGCCACCGCGGACAGACGCCCACCCAGACCCTCCCCTATAGGTCAAGGTTTTGCGGCCGGAGTCCGCACCTTTGGGGGGGGGGGGTACTGTCACGTTCTGACCTTTATTTCCGTTGTTTTGTATTTATTTAGTATGGTCAGGGCGTGAGTTGGGTGGGCAGTCTATGTTTGTTTTTCTATGTTTTGGGGCAGTTCTATGTTTTCGGCCTAGTATGGTTCTCAATCAGAGGCAGGTGTCATTAGTTGTCTCTGATTGAGAATCATACTTAGGTAGCCTGGGTTGCACTGTTTGTTTGTGGGTGATTGTCTATGTTGATGGCTTGTTTCAGCACAGGTCTCATTTTGTAGCTTCACGGTCGAATTTGGTTTATTGTTTTTGTTACTCGTTTGTATAGTGTTCAGTCTTTCTTGATTAAAGATTTGCCATGGACACTTACCACGCAGCGTATTGGTCCTCAGATCCATCTCGTCTCTCCTCTTCAGATGAAGAGGACGGCCGTGACACCAAATGCACATTTGCGTGTAGCCTACTGCCTTGTGCGCATTGCTGAGCTAATGTTAAGAAATAATAGTTTATCAACATTTTAAGCTAAACGTTCTGGTCTGTTGCATGATATTCTTTGCCTTTAAAACAAATGTTTTATGTAGCCTAGGGCTACTACTTGTATGCATTTGGGATTTATGGTCCCAGAGTCTGGTGGGCTATCTCATGAATTGATGTGATGTATTTAGGCGAGTGGACACCTGTGGCAATAGATTTGGGAGTTGCCCGTTGGGCCCGCATCCATACCCTATAATTCCGAATCTCTTTGTCACTAATTTGTGTACAGGTAGACCAGAAAAGCCACATCCCTGATTAGAAGCACCTGCTGCTCATCTGATGTTCTTTACAAACGCTGTTTTGAATTAAATAACATTTTACCTACACACTGAAGAAGGCTGTAAAGCCGAAACGTCTGTGTAAATATCCCTGAGGCAGTAAAAGTTAAAAACATGAAATAATGAGTGTGAACCCATTACATCTCTTTGTTTCTTGACAAGCTGACCGATTAGGTAAACCTTTCTACTAATGGGGATAGTAGACGGACATAGGCAACATGTCCATTAGGCTAGGGGCTAGCAAATATAATTAAATTGCCAAAATTAATTAGCCTAATTAGCCTACTCCTGTCTATACAGAAGTAAATAAAGTAATTCAAAATAGGCTACTAAAGAATTATTTGGCCACAGAGGATCATTAGCTTCCCCTAGCCTTAAAAAATAAATACATTGTTTGTTTTAAATCGCATTGCCTACAGTCAGAAGGAAAGTCAATTTGGACAGCATGCACTGCAAATATCAAATCGATCATTATTGAGTTGCAACTGTCAGTGAAAAGTAGAGAGGACCAGCCAGGCATATCGCAATATTTCGAAAGTCAATGGCTATTGCTGTAAAGGGAAGACAATGAAAAGAATCATCTATATTTTAGTTTAACGAACAACAGTAGGCGAATCTTACGGGCACCAGTGGAGCGCATTCACCATATCCCTGGTGAGTGCACAATGCTCATATTCACTATTTTTCATTGTTAGGTTAGTGCCACTTAAAAGTATGTTTTTGGACAATAATTTCCTCCTCCAGTTTAGATTGACGTGTATTTGAGGCTCCTTCTCATAGGCCTATTATATGGACAATCCTTTTTTTCCTTTTTTTTGTCTGTGTCCAGCCCGACTTCCAGTGTCAGCAGAGTAGTCTACCATGTAATTGATTGTATTAAAACGTATTCTGGTAATGTCTCCAATCACATAAAGTGTAGTAAAATTGCATGACATTTTTCCCATACAAAGAAGAAACGTATCTGATATAGTCTATAGTTAGGCCTATTATTAGCCTAAATGATGACTATCCAATCGATATCACATTACGAATAGTAGGCTCTCTTACATAAATCTGCAACTGCGATGATCCATGGAAGGCTTAATTATAAAGGTGCATTTTTATGAAAAAGTGTGCTTCCCCAAACTTGAAACTCACGCTCTGCCTATGCATAGAATAGTGATTTTTCTGTTACTTACTCGTCTTGTCTGAGGAAAAGTAAATGTGGACAGTTATTCTAACATATTCAAAGTGTGCGGTGAGGACACACTTCATTGCATAATTGACATACATGTTCTGATCCGATTAATTACCATAATCTAAATGTGATTTCTGTCATTCTGAGCACCCATATCAGGTTGTGCACCCAATTCCTATGGGTCCGGTACATTTCTAAAATGTTTGGTAAATTAAAATGCTGCCTCTGGAATGTCAGGCGCCACATTTTCATAAAAGAAACCCTGGGGTAGAGCATAGTCCAATACAGTAGTTCAGTAAAATACAGTATTGTTAATAAAAGTAGAGTACATTATATTGTACTGTACACTACTGTACTGATCAATACTCTACTGTACTGCATAAAATAATGGTGCCAGATGGGATGGTGCCGTTTTACAGGCTCCTAACCAACTGTGCTATTTTGTGTTTTTTTGCATTGATTGTAACTAATTTTGTACGCAATGTTGCTGCTACTGTCTCTTTTGACCTAAAAAGCTTCTGGATATCAGAACAGCGATTTCTCACCTCGAACTGGACAAAGTTTTCTTTAAAGAGTCTGATGCGAAGGATCTCCCAGACCAGGCCCAAATCCTCATAATTTGTGCGTAGAAAAGACAGAAATACAGGGGGTGGAGATCGGGGTGCCTCGAGAGAATTTGTCGGCTAGAGGGTAACCCTCCTCTACCATCCGTTCTATTGGCCAACGTGCAATAACTGGAGAATAAACTGGATGATCTCAGTTTGACACTATCCTACCTTGGCTGAACGACGACACGGATAATATACAGTTGGCTGGGTTTTCTGTGCATCGGCAGGACAGAACAGCTACGCCTGGTAAGACAAGAGGTGGTGGTGTGTGTCTATTTGTCAATAACAGCTAGTGCGCAATATCTAATATTAAGGAAATCTTGAGGTATTGCTCGCCTGAGGTTGAGTACCTCATGATAAGCTGTAGACCACACTATCAAGTATTCAATGTACCACCACAAACTGATGCTGGCACTAAGACTGCACTCAACAAGCTATATAAGGCCACAAGCAAACAAGAAAATGCTCATCAAAATCTATACCACCTGTACTCCACACACAGAGAGACATACAAAGCTCTCCCTCGCCCTCCATTTGGCACATCGCCCTGCACAGCCACCCCCCCCCCCCCAAACTGGTAGTTGCAGTCTTGTCCCATTGCTGCAACTCCCGTACGGACTCGGGAGAGGCGACGGTCAAGAGCCATGTGTCCTCGGAAACACGACCCTAACAAGCTGTACTGCTTCTTGACACACTGCTTGCTTAACCCAGAACCCAACCGCACCAATGTTTCAGAGGAAACACCGTGCAACTGGCGACCATGTCACCGTGCATACACCCAGCCCACCATAGGAGTTGCTAGAGCGCGGTGGTATAAGGACATCCTGGCAGAATCCTCCCCTAACCCAGACGACGCTGGGCCAATTGTGCGTCGCCTCATGGGTCTCCCGGTTGCGGATGGCTGTGACAGAGCCCAGGATCGAACCCAGGTTTGTAGTAACGCCTCAAGCGCTGCGATGCAGTGCCTTAGACCGCTGCGCAACTCAAGAGGCCCTTCATTTGGCAATTCTGACTAATCTATCCTCCTGATTCCTGCTTACAAGCAAAAACTAAATCAGGAATTACCAGTGACTCGCTCAATATGGAAGTGGTCAGATGACTCATATGCTATGGTACAGGACTGTTTTGCCACCACAGACTGGAATCTGTTCTGAACAACTAATCAAATGGCCACCCGGATTATTTACATTGTTTTTACACTGCTGAAACTTGCTGTTTTATTATCTATGAATAGTCACTTTACCCCTACCTACTGAACATGTTCAAATGACCTCGACTAACCTGTGACCCCGCACATTCACTTGGTACCGCTACACCCTGTATATAGCCTTGTTATTTTAATTTCTTGTGTTACTTTTTTTTGTTGTGTTACTTTAGTTCATTTAGGACATATTTTCTTAACTCTATTTCTTCAACTGCATTGTTGGTTAAGGGCATGTAAGTAAGCATTTCACGGTAAGGTCTACACCTGTTGTATTCGGCGCATGTGACAAATAACATTACATTTCTTTAGAACTCGACTGTACGGAACTCTACTCTGCTGTGCTGTATTGTACTGCACTGTACTTTACTGTGCTCTGCTGCACTGTGATGTCCAAACTTGTAAAACATAGGAATGACATTCATATCCATAATTATGTATTTCTGCGTATTACAAATTATGGGCCCATGATGTAATTCCGTTACCCAGTGTAAATCTACTTCACTTAATGTAGTTCAATAACTAACTCAAGGTGGCATGTCATAGCTGACACCCCATTCTTTCTGCAGACATCTTTGAATCTTAATTCGGAGCATATATTTAAGTTTTTAGAAAACGTTGTTGCATTAAAAACCAGAGGGAGATTTTACATAATTACATGAACCGCTTGTGCCATCAAACCCCTGCAACTTATCCAGAACACTGTAGCCTGCCTGGTGTTAAGTTCTCCCATGTCAACCCACTCCTCCGCTCACTCCACTGGCTTCCAGTCAAAGCTCACATCCACTACAAGACCATTGTACTTGCCTACAGAGCAGCAAGAGATACTGCCCCTTACCTTCAGATTATGCTCAAACCCTACACCCCAATTTGAACACTCCATTCTGCCACCTCTGGTCTCTTAGCCCTCCCACCCCTAAGGCAGGGCAGCTTACGCTCAGCCTAGTCCAAGCTATTCTCTGTCCTGGAGCCCCAATGGTGGATCCATCTTCCCCCTGAAGCTAGGACAGCAGAGTTCCTGCCCATTTTCTGAAAACATCTGAAACCCTACCTTTTCAAAGTATCTTAAATAATCCCACAGCACCCCCCTCCCCACCCCATCCTCATGCCTTTCGTGAACTAACACTCGCACTTTACTTTTTTCCCCTGGGACCAAAGTAACACGGAGTGAAAGTAACACGGGGCAAAAGTAACACCCATTTTCTCAGATAACACAGAAGCTAGAAGGATGTAGTGAAGTCAGCATATTACTAATGTGGAGAATGACCTCCCTGAAAAACAGCCCAATTTGACCATGTTTTGCCGAGAAATAAAAAAAAAGTGATTTTGAGCGATATAAGTAAAGAAATGGACCCAGAAGTATTTTTTGGTTGTAGAGTTGTGTTTAGTTGTTTAAGGTTCAAATCAAATCAAATGATATTTGTCACATACACGTGTTTAGCAGATGTTATTGTGGGTGTAGCGAAATGCTCGTGTTTCTAGCTCCAAGATTGCAGTAATATTCAAGTAATATCTAACAATACACACAATCTAAACTATAGGAATGGAATTAAAAATATATAAATATTTGGACGAGCAATGTCAGTGGCATAGACTACAATACAGTAGAATAGGAAATAATACAGTATATACATATGAGATGAGAAATGCAAAATACGTAAACATTATTAAAGTGACTAGTGTTCCAATTATTAAAGTAGCCAGTGATTTCAAGTCCGGATTTGAAATCGGAAGTTTACATTTTTTTATTGTATTTTTTATTGTATTTTTTTATTGTATTGTACCTTTATTTAACCACAGAGTTACACATGGAGTAAAACAAACATACAATCAATAATACAGTAGAAACAAGTCTATATACGATGTGAGCAAATGAGGTGAGATAAGGGAGGTAAAGGCAAAAAAGGCCATGGTGGCAAAGTAAATACAATGTAGCAAGTAAAACACTGGAATGGTAGATTTGCAGTGGAAGAATGTGCAAAGTAGAAATATAAAGAATGGGGTGCAAAGGAGCAAAATAAATAAATAAAATAAATACAGTAGGGAAAGAGGTAGTTGTTTGGGCAAAATTATAGGTGGGCTATGTACAGATGCAGTAATCTGTGAGCTGCTCTGACAGCTGGTGCTTAAAGCTAGTGAGGGAGATAAGTGTTTGCAGTTTCAGAGATTTTTGTAGTCCGTTCCAGTCATTGGCAGCAGAGAACTGGAAGGAGAGGCGGCCAAAGAAAGAATTGGTTTTGGGGGTGACCAGAGAGATATACCTGCTGAAGCGAGTGCTACAGGTGGGTGATGCTACGGTGACCAGCGAGCTGAGATAAGGGGGGACTTTACCCCTTACCGAGCCAGTGGGTATGGCGACGAGTATGAAGCGAGGGTCAGCCAACGAGAGCGTACAGGTCGCAATGGTGGGTAGTATATGGGGCTTTGGTGACAAAACGGATGGCACTGTGATAGACTGCATCCAATTTGTTGAGTAGGGTATTGGAGGCTATTTTGTAAATGACATTGCCGAAGTCGAAGATTGGTAGGATGGTCAGTTTTACAAGGGTATGTTTGGCAGCATGAGTGAAGGATGCTTTGTTGCGAAATAGGAAGCCAATTCTAGATTTAACTTTGGATTGGAGATGTTTGATGTGGGTCTGGAAGGAGAGTTTACAGTCTAACCAGACACCTAGGTATTTGTAGTTGTCCACGTATTCTAAGTCAGAGCCGTCCAGAGTAGTGATGTTGGACAGGCGGGCAGGTTCAGTCAGCGGTCGGTTGAAGAGCATGCATTTAGTTTTACTTGTATTTAAGAGCAATTGGAGACCACGGAAGGAGAGTTGTATGGCATTGAAGCTTGCCCGGAGGGTTGTTAACACAGTGTCCAAAGAAGGGCCAGAAGTATACAGGATGGTGTCGTCTGCGTAGAGGTGGATCAGAGACTCACCAGCAGCAAGAGCGACATCATTGATGTATACAGAGAAGAGAGTCGGTCCAAGAATTTAACCCTGTGGCACCCCCATAGAGACTGCCAGAGGTCCGGACAGCAGACCCTCCGATTTGACGCACTGAACTCTATCAGAGAAGTAGTTGGTGAACTAGGCAAGGTAATCATTTGAGAAACCAAGGCTGTCGAGTCTGCCGATGAGGATGTGGTGATTGACAGAGTCGAAAGCCTTGGCCAGATCAATGAATACGGCTGCACAGTAATGTTTCTTATCGATGGCGGTTAAGATATAGTTTAGGACCTTGAGCGTGGCTGAGGTGCACCCATGACCAGCTCTGAAACCAGATTGCATAGCAGAGAGGGTATGGTGAGATTCAAAATGGTCGGTAATCTGTTTGTTGACTTGGCTTTCGAAGACCTTAGAACGGCAGGGTAGGATAGATATAGGTCTGTAGCAGTTTGGGTCAAGAGTGTCCCCCCCTTTGAAGAGAGGGATGACCGCAGCTGCTTTCCAATCTTTGGGAATCTCAGACGACACGAAAGAGAGGTTGAACAGGCTAGTAATAGGGGTGGCAACAATTTCGGCAGATAATTTTAGAAAGAAAGGGTCCAGATTGTCTAGCCCGGCTGATTTGTAGGGGTCCAGATTTTGCAGCTCTTTCAGAACATCGGCTGAGAAATGGGGAAGGCTTGGGCGAGTTGCTGTGGGGGGTGCAGTGCTGTTGACCGGGGTAGGGGTAGCCAGGTGGAAAGCCTGGCCAGCCGTAGAAAAATGCTTATTGAAATGTTCAATTATAGTGGATTTATCAGTTGTGACAGTGTTTTCTATCTTCAGTGCAGTAGGCAGCTGGGAGGAGGTGACTTTACAGTGTCCCAGAACTTTTTTGAGTTAGTGTTGCAGGAAGCAAATTTCTGCTTGAAAAAGTTAGCCTTGGCTTTTCTAACTGCCTGTGTATAATGGTTTCTAGCTTCCCTGAAAAGCTGCATATCACGGGGGCTGTTCAATGCTAATGCAGAATGCCATAGGATGTTTTTGTGTTGATTAAGGGCAGTCAGGTCTGAGGAGAACCAAGGGCTATATCTGTTCCTGGTTCTAAATTTCTTGAATGGGGCATGCTTATTTAAGATGGTTAGGAAGGCATTTAAAAAACATAACCAGGCATCCTCTACTGACGGGATGAGATGAATATCCTTCCAGGATACCCCGGCCAGGTCGATTAGAAAGGCCTGCTCGCTGAAGTGTTTCAGGGAGCGGTTGACAGTGATGAGTGGAGGTCGTTTGACCCAGTACGGATGCAGGCAATAAGGCAGTGATCGCTGAGATCTTGGTTGAAGACAGCAGAGGTGTATTTAGAGGACAAGTTGGTTAGGATGATATCTATGAGGGTGCCCCAGTTTACGGCTTTGGGGAGGTACCTGTTAGGTTCATTGATCATTTGTGTGAGATTGAGGGCATCAAGCTTAGATTGTAGGATGGCTGGGGTGTTAAGCATGTACCAGTTTAGGTCGCCTAGCAGCACGAGCTCTGAAGATAGATGGGGGGCAATCAGTTCACATATGGTGTCCAGAGCACAGCTGGGGGCAGAGGGTGGTCTATAGCAGGCGGCAACGGTGAGAGACTTGTTTTTAGAGAGGTGGACTTTTAAAAGTAGAAGTTCAAATTGTTTGGGTACAGACCTGGATAGTAGGACAGAACTCTGCAGGCTATCTTTGCAGTAGATTGCAACACTGCTCCCTTTGGCAGTTCTATCTTGTCTGAAAATGTTGTAGTATGGGATTAAAATTTCCGAATTTTTGGTGGTCTTCCTAATCCAGGATTCAGACACAGCTAGAACATCCAGGTTGGCAGAGTGTGCTAAAGCAGTGAATAAACCAAACTTAGGGAGGAGGCTTCTAATGTTAACATGCATGAAACCAAGGCTATTACAGTTACAGAAGTCATCAAAAGAGAGCGCCTGGGGAATAGGAGTGGAGTTAGGCACTGCAGGGCCTGGCTTCACCTCTACATCACTAGATGAAAAGAGGAGGAGTAGGATAAGGGTACAGCTAAAAGCAATGAGAATCGGTCGTCTAGAACGTCTGGAACAGAGAGTAAAAGGAGGTTTCTGGGGGCGATAAAATAGCTTCAAGGTATAATGTACAGACAAAGGTATGGTATAAGATATGGTAGGATGTGAATACAGTTGAGGTAAACCTAGGTATTGAGTGATGATGAGAGAGATATTGTCTCTAGAAACATCATTGAAACCAGGAGATGTCATCGCATGTGTGGGTGGTGGAACTAATAGGTTGGATAAGGTATAGTGAGCAGGACTAGAGGCTCTACAGTGAAATAAGCCAATAAACACTAACCAGAACAACAATGGACAAGGCATATTGACATTAAGGAGAGGCATGCTTAGTCAAGTTATCAAAAGGGTCCAGTGAGTAGTGAGGTTGGTTGGGGTCACGGCGATTCAGACAGCTAGCCTGGCCATTGGTAGCACGCTAGCATAGGATGGAGGTCTGTTTTTAGCCACCTTGTGCGTTTCCGTCAGTATGATTAGTGGGGTTCCGTGTGGTAGAGGGGATCAATCCAATTCGCAAAACAAATAAAATAGATATAGTTATAGAGGCCCAAGAAAAAAGAAAAAAATTGTCCGATGGGTCTATTCAGATAGCAGCCGATAAGACAGCTAACGATTAGCTGACCGCAGATGGCTGCGAGATCCAGGTATAAATGTCCAGAGCTTGCGGTTGAAATTCGGGGACATGGAGAGAAAAAAAGGGCCGGTATGTTCCGGTCCGAGCTGCACCGTACAAAAATGGCGATAGATTTTCGAGCTAAAGGATAGCTGATGACCACAAACCGTGGTTAGCTGAATACTAACGATTAGTCAGTAAAGAAGCTAACTAGATTCTGGCTAGCTTCTGATTAGCTTCTGGTTAGCTTCAGGCTAGCTTCTGGTTAGCTTCTGGCTAGCTTCTGTCTAGCTTCTGGCTAGCTTCTGGCTAGCTTCTGGTTAGCTTCTGGCTAGCTTCTGGTTAGCTTCTATGGAGGATTACAGAGGTAAATAATACTTACTTTTTAAAATATAAATTGGTGAGGCGGGATGCGGGATAGTGTTTTGAAGATGAGTTTATGGAAAATAAAAAAAATATATAAAAAGGTATGCGAAGAAAGTTGTAAATATATATATATACGGGACATGACAAGACGAGGACAAAAGACGTCTGACTGCTTTGCCATCTTGGTGACATACCTTAGCCAAATGCATTTAAACTCAGTTTTTCACAATTCCTAACATTTAATCCTAGTAAAAAATTACTGTCTTAGGTCAGTTAGGATGACCACTTTATTTAAGAATGTGAAATGTCAGAATAATAGTACAGACAACTACTTATTTCAGCTTTTATTTCTTTCATCACATTCCCAGTGGGTCAGAAGTTTTCATACACTTAATTAGTATAAGGTAGCATTGCCTTTAATTTGTTTAACTTGGGTCAAACATTTCGGGTAGCCTTCCACAAGCTTCCCACAATAAGTTGGGTGAATTTTGGCCCTTTCCTCTTGACAGAGCTGGTGTAACTGAGTCAGGTTTGTAGGGCTCCTTGCTCGCACAGACTTTTTCAGTTCCGCCCACACATTTTCAATAGGATTGAGGTCAGGGCTTTGTGATGGCCACTCCAATACCTTGACTTTGTTGTCCTTAAGCCATTTTGCCACAACTTTGGAAGTGTGCTTGGGGTCATTGTCCATTTGGAAGACCCATTTGCAACCAAGCTTTAACTGAGGTCTTGAGATGTTGCTTCAATATAACTCCATAATTTTCCATCCTCATGATGCCAACTATTTTGTGAAGTGCACCAGTCTCTCCTGCAGCAAAGCACCCCCACAACATAATGCTGCCCCCCTGTGATTCACTGTTGGGATGGTGTTCTTCGGCTTGCAAGCCTCCCCCTTTTCCTCCAAACATAACGATGGTCATTACGGCCAAGTAGTTATGTTTTTGTTTCATCAGACCAGAAGACATTTCTCCAAAAAGTACGTTCTTTGTCGCCGTGTGCAGTGGCAAACCCTAGTCTGTCTTTTTTATGGCGGTTTTTGA
This sequence comes from Oncorhynchus mykiss, assembly GCF_013265735.2. NCBI lineage: Eukaryota > Metazoa > Chordata > Actinopteri > Salmoniformes > Salmonidae > Oncorhynchus > Oncorhynchus mykiss. The sequence goes on from NC_050570.1 coordinate 29,582,799, forward strand.
GCAGTGGCTTCTTCCTTGCTGAGCGGCCTTTCAGGTTATGTCGACATAGGACTCTTTTTACTGTGGATATAGATACTTTTGTACCTGTTTCCTCCAGCATCTTCACAAGGTCCTTTGCTGTTGTTCTGGGACTGATTTGCACTTTTTGCACCAAAGTAGGTTTGTCTTTAGGAGATAGAACACGTCTCCTTCCTGAGCAGTATGACGGCTATGTGGTCCCATGGTGTCTGTACTTGCGTGCTATTGTTTGTACAGATGAACGTGGTACCTTCAGGCATTTGCCTTCAGAAATTGCTCCCAAGGATGAACCAGACTTGTGGAGGTCTACAATTTTTGTGTCTGAGGTCTTGGCTGATTTCTTTTGATTTTCCCATGTTGTCAAGCAAAGAGGCAATGAGTTTGAAGGTAGGCCTTGAAATACATCCACAGGTACACCTCCAATTGACTTAAAATGTCAATTAGCCTATCAGAAGCTTCTAAAGCTATGCCATAATATTCAGGCATTTTCCAAGCTGTTTAAAGGCACAGTCAACTTTGGTGTATGTAAACCTCTGACCCACTGGAATTGTGATACAGTGAATTATAAGTGAAATAATCTGTCTGTAAACATTTGTTGGAAAACTTATGATGGCCATCCTGTGACATTGGGTGCTGTAGGTGTCCTGGAGGGAAGGTAGTTTGCCCCCAATGATGTGTTGGACAGACCGCACCACCCCCTGGACAGCCCTGCGGTTGTGGGCGGTGCAGTTGCCACACCAGATGGTGATTGTGCATCTCTAAAAATTTTGAGGGTTTTAGGTGCCAAACCTCCTGAGGTTGAAGAGGCGCTGTAGCGCCTTCTTCACCACACTGTCTGTGTGGGTGGACCATTTCAGTTTGTCAGTGATGTGTACGCCGAGGAACTTGAGGCTTTTCACCTTCTCCACTGCGGTCCCGTCGATGTGGATGGGGGATGCTCCGTCTGCTGTTTCCTGAAGTCCACAATCAGCTCCTTTGTTTTGTTGAAGTTGGGTGAGAGGTTATTTTCCTGGCACCACACTCCCAGGGCCCTCACCTCCTCCCTGTAGGCTGTCTCGTCATTGTTGGTAATCAGGCCTACTGCTGTTGTGTCATCTGCAAACTTGATGATTGAGTTGTAGGCGTGTATGGCCACGCAGTCATGGTTGAACAGGGAGTACAGGAGGGGGCTGAGCATGCATCCTTGTGGGGCCCCAGTGTTGAGGATCAGCGAAGTGGAGGTGTTGTTTCCTACCTTCACCACCTGGGGGTGGCCCGTCAAAGTCCAGGACCCAGTTGCACAGGGCGGGGTTCAGACCCAGAGCTTCAAGCTTAATGATGAGCCTGGAGGGTACTATGGTGTTGAATGCTGAGCTATAGTCAATGAACAGCATTCTTACAAAGGTATTCCTCTGGTCCAGATGGTGATTGCATTGTCTGTGGATCTGTTGGGGCGGTAAGCAAATTGAAGAATAGAGAGGGACAGGTGAAAGAAAGGGATGCTCTGATTGACGATAATTTGCATACTTTAGCTCGCACAATAGACAACCATCTACTCAAAGCACTAACGACTAATGGGTCTCTTGCTTTCCCTGACTACAGTTTTTAATTGCCTTTAATCTATTCTCTAACCACTCTCAAAGCTTTGTCTGTAAGCTATCTTTACCTTACATCAGGCAGTGCATCAGTATTCATCTGACTCAGAGGCATTAAAGGGACCTGCTTCTGCACATACATAGAGTCAAGGTTAATCATTACATTTTAAAAGGGAGTTGAACTGAACTTTATTTAACTAGGCAAGTCAGTTAAGAACAAATTCTTATTTTCAGAGAGTCTAGGAACAGTGGGAAAACTGCCTTGTTCAGGGGCAGAACATCAGATTTTTAACATGTCAGCTTGAGGATTTGATCTTGCAACCTTTCTGTTTCAAGTCCAACACTCTAACCACTAGGCTATCTGCCGCCCCACTAGACTAACAGACCTTCAACTTAGAATGTCTTTAAGTTAAAAATGGAAAGTGTTTCACTTTAAATTGGATTGTTCAGGAAGACAACGTTTTGCAATTTGCCAGCAGCATACCACCCTGCATACCACTGCTGGCTTGCTTCTGAAGCTAAGCAGGGTTGGTCCTGGTCAGTCCCTGGATGGGACACCAGATGCTGCTGGAAGTGGTGTTGGAGGGCCAGTAGGAGGCACTCTTTCCTCTGGTCTAAAAAATATCCCAATTCCTCAGGGCAGTGATTGGGGATGCCGTCTTTCGGATGGGACGTTAAATGGGTGTCCTGACTCTCTGCGGGCATTAAAGATCCCATGGCACTTATTGTAAGTAGGGGTGTTAACCCCAGTGTCCTGGCTAAATTCCCAATCTGGCCCTAAAAAAATCACAGTCACCTAATAATCCCCAGTTTACAATTGGCTCATTCATCCCCTCCTCTCCCCTGTAACTATTCCCCAGGTCGTTGCTGCAAATGAGAATGTGTTCTAAGTCAACTTACCTGGTAAAATAACAGATAAATAAAAAGAGTGCACAATGTGTTTAGTTGAGCCTTTGTGAATGTTAGGTGCTATAGTGCGTTATAAACTGGTAGACCTTCGTCTGAAGGCATAGCTAGATGTCTGAAAATATGTTTGCAGACTGAAAGTTCTGAGTCGTCAGGGTGTTAAGCAACAAAGTGATTCATTAACATCGTGGAGTGGTTGTTTTCATGTGGTGAGTCATGGAGAGAATATGACTTGATAACTTTGTCATGATACTGCATGGTGCAGTGCATCCTTAGTGGGTAGAAGGTACTTGAAAGTAATAAAAGCACCCGATTCTGTGTGTTTTCAGCTAGCCACACGGTGTCACTAGAGTTCTTCATAATATTTTCTTCAATTTAGCTTTTGCCTGTCCAGTTCTCTCACATCAGTGCAGGTGAAAGAAAGGAGACAAGCAGAGGAACGTGACACTTAAGAACCACTATACTTCTGACCTCACCATTCAGTTGAATGATTTAGTCAAAATAACGCTTTTATTAACAGCATTAATCGTCTCTATTCTGTATAACTATGTTAAAATGAATATAATACATTTGATTTCACTACAATCTTAAAACATCCCAAGGATAACTGAAATTCATATCAAAATTCAGAACGAATAGTTCAGAAACCAAAATAAACAGAGTAGGCCTAGGCCCACATAAAACGTGAGTGTGTTGAGGATGTCGAGGATTCATTCATAGTAGGCCCAGACAAACAATAATAATTAGTGATTAGCTAAACTCCTGAAACGTATCTTACATTCCCTTGCTTTCGATGTACAGTATTCTTCAAACCCAGACATACAGAGTACCACAGTGTGAGTCATAATACCCATGAAACCTAGCAGTCAAACACAAAAATGGTTCCAATTGTTTTTTTCACCAAAGCAGATTTTATGTTTGACATTTTAGTCATGTAGCAGACAGTCTTATCCAGAGCAACTCACTGTAGTGAGTGCATCCACTTTCATAGTATTTTCATATAGGTCCCCCGTGGGAATCGAGCCCACAACCCTGGAATTGCAAGTGCCATGCTCTACCAACTGAGCTACATGGGACGGAACCACATTGAAAAAGGTTGTGAATCTCTCCTGGAGAAGGTGACTTTTATCAATATATTCACCCTTTATTGAAATTTGTGATTAATGCTATTAGCCGCTAATGTGACTATCATACAGAACTACACATGCCTGCTGCAAGCGTCATGTAACTCACCAGGGCCATGATGATTAAACGAGACTGCTGAGTCCAGGCAAAGGTAAAATCTCTGGATTAACTTTAGACATACGAGTTACCACACACGGTCTCAGGGATGGTTAACTCTGATAATTACTTTGGTTTCTACTGAGTTAAGTAATTGAGCTTTTCTTGCACCTTATTTGTGGAACAATCTTTAAAATGCTCTTAAATGTGATGATTTTTGTGCCTTTAGGGCAAGTCAAGGCTGATTGAGGACCTTATTAGTGATGAAAGTGTTTGTTTTTTATGACCATGTTGTTCTTTCTGCTTTCATGTTGTATTTACATTGATGTGGGCATTTTCTGTCATTCATGTAACACCTCAGGTTTCAGCATGATGTTGCACGGCCCCATGTCGCAAGGATCTACACAATTCCTGGAAGCTGAACATTTCCCAGTTCTTCCATGGCCTGCATACTCACCTGGCAACATTCCACAGGCCACAATCACCAGCATGATCAACTCTATGCGAAGGAGGCAAATGGTGGTCACACCAAATACTGACTGATTTTCTGATCCAAACCCCTACTTTTTTAAGGTATCTGTGACCAACAGATGCATATCTGTATTCCCAGTCATTTAAAATCCATAGATTAATGAATTTCAACTGACTGATTTCCTTATATGAGCTCAGTAAAATCTTTGAAATGGTTGCATATTGTGTTTACAGTGCATTTAGAAACTATTCAGACCCCTTGATTTTTTTTCTATATTTTGTTAAAATACAGCCTTATTCTAATATTGAATAAATTGTTTCCCCCCCCTCATAAATCCACACACAATACCGTATAATGAAAAAAACCTAAACTGAAATATCACATTTACTAAAGTATTTAGACACTACTCAGTACTTTGTTGAAGTACTTTTGGCAGTGATTACAGCCTTGAGTCTTCTTGGGTACCATTCTACAAGCTTGGCACACCTGTATTTGGGGAGCTTCTCCCATTCTTCTTTGCAGATCCTCTCAAGTTCTGTCAGGTTGGATGGAGAGCATTGCTGTACAGCTATTTTCAGGTTTCTCCAGAGATGTTCAATCGTGTTCAAGTCCGGGCTCTGGCTGAGCCACTCAAGGACATTCAGAGACTTGTCACAAAGCCACTCATGCGTTGTCCTGTTGGAAGGTGAACCTTCGCCCCAGTCTGATGTCTTGAGAGCTCTGGAGCAGGTTTTCATCAAGGATCTCTCTGTACTATGCTCCGTTCATCTTTCCCTCGATCCTGACTAGTCTCCTAGTAGCTGCCACTGAAAAACATTCCCAAAGCATGTTGCTGCCACCACCATGTCTCACTGTAGGGATGGTGGCAGATTTCCTCCAGATGTGTCGCTTGGTATTCAGGCCAAATAGTTCAATCTTGGCAAACTCCAAACGGGCTATAATGTGCCTTTTACTGAGAAGTGACTTCCGTCTAGCCACTCTACTATTAAGGCCTGATTGGTGGAGTGCTGCAGAGATGGTTGTCCTTCTGGAAGGTTCTCCCATCTCCACGGAGGAACTCTGGAGCGCTGTCAGAGTGATCATCGCGGTCTTGTTCACCTCCCTGACCAAGGCCCTTCTCCCCTGATTGCTCAGTTTGGCCGGGCAGCCAGTTTGGTGGTTCCAAACTTCTTCCATTTAAGAATGATGGAGGCCAATATGTTCTTGGGGACCTTCAATGCTGCAGAAGCTTTTTGGTACCCTTCCCAAGATCCGTGCCTCGAGACAACCCTGTCTCAGAGCTCTACGGACAATTTCTTTGACCTCATGGCTTGGTTTTTGATCTGACATGCATTGTCAACTGTGGGACCTGATATAGACCAGTGTGTAACTTTCCAAATCATGTCCAATCAATTGAATTTACCACAGGTGGACTCCAATCAAGTTGTAGAAACATCTCAAGGATGATCAATGGAAACAGGATGCACCTTAGCTCAATTTCGAGTCTCATAGCAAAAGGTCTGAATACTTAGGTAAATAAGGTTATGTTTTTTATGTTTAATAAATTAGCAAAAAAAATCTAAAAATGTGTTTTGGCTTCGTCATTATGGGTTATTGTGTGTAGATTGCTGGGGGAAAATGTTTTAATCAATTTTAAAATAAGGCTGTAACGTAACAACGTGTGGAAAAAGTCAAGGGGTCTGAATACTTTCCGAACGCACTGTATATTTTTGTTCAGTATAAATAGGGAAACTATAATAGGGATACCTTGTCAGTTGTACAACTGAATGCATTCAACTGAAATATAGATATCTTGCTGTGCATACTTTATTAGCTAGATCAACACAGTATCATAAAGCCGTTTTCATTGCTAACTATGGCTGTGTAGCTAAACAGTTGCCAACCCATTCATAGATGCTAATTACCCTTGGTGCCTATTGACAATAGTATCTTCTGGTCAGAGGAGTTTTGTTAATTAAGAGTCCTGACGCTTGTTCTGAACATTAAAACATATCGCTTGTGGTACGGTTTTGGAACCATAAGGAACATAAGGATCTTTTGGTATCAGCTAAATATTTTTTTTTAAAAACACAAGGTAAAATTATTACACACCTTGATATGGTTAGGGTTAGGGTAAGGGTTCCCATCCGGCCATATTTTCATGTTATAGTGCTTGTTTACGGAAAACAGACATAGTCATACCTATGCTAATTAGCTAGCTGCATCTCCGAACAACTGTATGTAAATGGGAAATGGACGCCACAAATATGTTGTCCCCGAAAACGGGGAAAAACCGGTTAAAACACTACAGTAAGTGTATATTTTGCATTTGTGAAATTGTTTTGATATGAACGTAGAGAGCTTTATGTTTCTCGAACCGTACAGTTATTGAGTATCAATTCATGTTTAAATGGAATATTTGTCTGTTTTAGCTGCCAGAGCCAATTTAACTCTAAACAAAACATGTAAGGCCCTTGGAAAGGGAAAAGGGGGATACCTAGTCAGTTGTATAACTGAATGCATTCAACTATAAGGAGTAATGTTAGGGTCCTTTTGACGATTACTGGGCTAAACAGTTGCATACAGGTAGCCTGCTAGCTTGCCTGCTACAGTAGCTAGCCAGCTAGTTAAGGTTAGCTGGACAGAGCTCTTGCTGGTGCGCTAACTTTAGATTGGTTAATGTTTATTGCTAATGTGCTAAGCCATGCATGACATGATGATAATCTTTGTCATGTTTGTCAGTTTGTCATGTTTCACCACCAAAAATATCCACTGTGGTTCAAATAATAACCCATGTTAGCTAGGCGACACACACTAGATTGGCTAGCTAGATTACCATGATGAAATTATGGCTAAATAGGTATCTAGATTGGATAATAGATTTTGATTTTTAACTAATTGGCTGCCTAGAGGAACATAATTAACATCTAGCTAGCTGGTAATTATGAAGTTAAATGTTTGCCAAATCAAGTTGTGTTAGCATTGCCATTGTTTGGCTGAAAACAGGTTGAATACAGGGCTTGTTTTTTAGTGTCAAGTTTAAACAGGACAGCAAAATTCTTACCTTGGGAGCTCTTTCTCAACAATGGGATAAAACTACATATTAAATAAAAGTAACAATTAAAACCACACAATAATTCTAGTAGAGCTGTAGCAGTCAATAATTAGCTATAGAACATAAATTAATTCATGTTTTGACTCTAACCTATTTTATGGAATTTGTTTTTCAGCATAAGAAGAACCTGCTCTCCTCCACCAGTACAAGGAGATTAATTCAGGTATTTGGTCTTTGTACTTTATGAGCTTATTGCTTGAACTTGGGGGTCAGTCTGTGCCTATATTTAGTTTTCATGCTAGCGAGGGCCGAGAATCCACTCTCACATAGGTACGTGGTTGCAAAGGGCATCAGTTTCTTAACAGCGCGATTTTGCACACAACAAATCATACAATGATGAAAAGACCTGTGTGTTGTCCTTGTTAATGCAGACAGAGAAGAACTCCAACTTCTTAATCATAGCCTCAATTTTGTCCCACACATTGAATATAGTTGCGGAGAGTCCCTGTAATCCTAGATTCAGATCATTCAGGTGAGAAAAAACATCACCCATAGGCCAGTCGTATGAGAAACTCATCATCATGCAAGCGTTCAGACAAGTGAAAATGATGGTCAGTAAAGAAAACTTTAAGCTCGTCTCTCAATTAAAAAAAAACGTGTCAATACTTTGCCCCTTGAAAACCAGCAATTCTGTATGTTGTAAAAGCATTAGTTGTAAAAGCATTGCATAGTGCAGAAAATACACAAGAGTTCAGGGGCCTTGCTTTAATTTTAACAAAGTTAACCATTTTCACTGTAGTGTCCAAAATGTATTTCAAGCTGTCAGGCATTCCCTTGGCAGCAAGAGCCAAGTGGATGCTGCAGTGTACCCATGTGGCGTGTCATGGCTTTTGCGCTATCAGTACAGATACCAACAAATCTTGACCACCAAAGTCCATTTGATGTCACAAAGCTGTCCAGTACTTTCAAAATATCCTCTCCTGTTGTCCTGGTTTCCAGTGGTTTGCAGAAGAGGATGTCTTCCTTAATTGACCCTCCATAAACGTAATGGACATATACGAGGAGCTGTGCCCGCCACGTCTGTTGACTCATCCAGCTGTAAAGCATAGAATTTACTGACTTGTATGTGAAGCAGTAATTGTTTCAAAACATCTCCTGCCATGTCACTGATGCGTCGTGAAACAGTGTTGTTTGATGAAGACATTGTCTGTATAGTTTTTTTGTCCTTTTCCCCCAGCATTGTCTCAGCCATATCCACGGCAGCAGGAAGAATTAAGTCCTTAACAATAGTATGGGGCTTTCCTCTCCTAGCCACTCGGTAGCTCACCATATAAGACGCATCTAGCCCCTTCTTGGTATCTGTTGCTTTTATACCTTTCTTACTACTCGAAAGTCATCCTAATTCTCGCTAAAAAACTCTGGTGGCTTATTTTCCAAATGTTCATGTTTTGTTTCTAAAATGCAAGAGTGAAGGTTTCATCGAGTGGTGAGAGAAAGAGTACTTTTGCACATATAACACAGTGTGGCTGAGGAAAGGCACTACTCCCAATATAAGTGAACCCCAAATCAATGTAGTTCTCATCATATTTGTGCCTCTTCGATGGTGCTTTCCCAGGAAAAGGGACAGAAGCTCTTCGGCTGTATCAGATTCACAACTGTCAGTGTCCATGCTAGCTGGGCTAACAACAAATATAGAACTACTGATGCTAGCGTTGGATGTGCTCGTGGAAGCAGAACAACTTGTGTCGACAGGTGCAGGTGTAGTACTGCTGGTAGTAGCGGTACTACACCTGCACCTGTCGACAGAAGTTGTTTTGCTTCCACAAATGTATAGCCACGTTGGAAAATACAAATGGACTGTTTGAAAATGTGAAGAAAAATAATGTTATGTTTTTTCAAATGTAAAAAAAGAAAGATTGAATCACATTTTGATTTGCGTACCCCCGACGGTATTGCGTGTAACCCTGGCGGTACGCGTAACCCAGTTTGGGAATACCTGCAGTAGACTATATAATGTTACAGAAGTTTGAGCAGATGTAACGATGTGCGCTGAGAGTCGTGAAGCAAGTTCAGGGAGTGAGTGTTTTAATAAAAACAAGAAACAATGGTTCCTTCCCCAGGCGTCAAAGGGAGTGACATATATAGGGAAGGTAATCTAGAGGCCGGAGAGGGAGAACACGTGACAGTACGCGCGGCTCCAGCCACAGGACGCTGATCAAAAAGACGATCCCGGGGATCAGGAGCGGAGGTGGGACACCTGTCAGTCCGGCTGAGGTGCGGGAGCATGGTGACTTAGAGCGCCTGAGAAAGCATACATGATGGTACCCTGTCCCCGGTGAGTTCAGCTCCAGCTGCAGGACGCTAACAAAAGGGACGATCCCGGGGATCAGGAGCGGACCGGTCACCTCTGCTGTTATGCGGAGCACGGGAACCTGGCGATCTGTCTGACACATGAAAGCCTGTAGCAGCTCCCAGACCAGACGTCATTCCCACCCCCCTAAAAAAATATACTAAAACAAAAACACTCCCTGACGCTTCCCTTAGGTGAGGCGTTTGAAGGTAGGCCTTGAAATACATCCACGATTGACTCATATGATGTCAATTAGCCTATCAGAAGCTTCTAAAGCCATGACATCGTTTTCTGGAATTTTCCAAGCTGTTTAAAGGCACAGTCAACTTATTGTATGTAAACTTCTGACCCACTGGAATTGTGATAGAAGTGAATTGTAATTGAAATAATCTGTCTTTAAACAGTTGTTGGAAAAAATACTTGTCATGCACAAAGATGTCCTAACTGACTTGCCAAAACTATAGTTTGTTAACAAGACATTTGAGGAGTGGTTGAAAAACAAGTTTTAATGATTCCAACCTAAGTGTATGCAAACTTCAGACTTCAACTGGATATAGGGAAGGTAATCAGGGTAGTGATGGAGTCCAGGTGAGTCTGATGACGTGTAGGTGCGCATAACAACGGAGACAGGTGTGCTCCATAACGAGCAACCTGGTGACCTAGAGGCCGGAGAGGGAGCACAAGTGACAGCAGAGTTGAGTAGTTCTGGCCTAGCTACTCAACTCTGCTCAAACGTTTGCAACACTTTAACAAGCTGGACCTTTCTACCAAACGTTGACTTTGATGTTACCAATGTGGGAGGCTTATGATTTTCTTTCTTTGACAAAATGATGTTTGATCAAAAGTTGAAAAGATCTTTAATTTATTTGGGTAGCTTGCTTTCTCTGCATGAATATGCTGCAAGGCTAGCTAGCCACTAGTTAGCCAAGTAGTTAGCTCTAGCTGGCTGTCTATTGTTAGCAAAATATGGCTACTCTTTTCGTCAATTTCAATAGAAAATATAACCTTATACCTCATCCTTTGGTGAAGATGGCATATTGCTTTCAGTCTTCCCATGCTTCACGTTCTGAACAAGCAAGCAAAATGTCTGGAGTTGCCTTTCCACTGGCATCTCCACTGTGACCCTTGTTTCTTTTCTTTGCCTTGACAAACTTGTTGCGAACCTTACCCCACTTTTTCCAAGAAGTGGTTGGGTCGGACCTCAGCATCTCCGCAATCTCCCTCTATGAATTTGCCTTTACATGTTGGTCTTTCTATAATGTGTGGCTAGAATCGTAGTGGTGATGGTACTTCTGTACCTCCTCTTGCAATTGATGCTCAAAGTTGTCGTTCGCAATATTGAATCCACACTCCGTTTCGGGCTGAATCAACAGGAAGAAGAAACTTACGTCACCCCTACAGTTGACCAATCACAGACGAAGGGGCGTAGACTTTGTCTCCTGAACATTGGCTGGCCTTGAGAAAAAAATGTTATGTGCCCGAACATTAAAACAAACAAAAATGTCACAAAATGTCATCATAATACAGTGTATGCACAAACTGTTCCAAACTGTTTCGGTTGGGAAGCATGCAGCAGTCTTAAGCCTACCCCCAACCAGTTTGATTACAATGTTTGGATTTCAACCCAGACCCCCAAAACATAACACATATTTTCCCCAAAATTGACCAAAAGCACCGTCTTTTGCACGCGCACACACACACACACACACACACACACACACACACACACACACACACACACACACACACACACACACACACACACACACACACACACACACACACACACACACACACACACACACACACACACACACACACACACACACACACACACACACCCTGCAGCAAAACCTACATCAAAGCCATCCATAACAAAGTAATCAGATCAAAGTTGTGTACATACAAAACGTGGTGACCACGTCGTTATCTAATTTAATAACCATATTTTATTGGCTCCTGCCAAACCCCTCTCAATAATCATAAGCTGTGAAATACAGTTTGACAGAACAAACCCTACATCATTTGAAGTCACGTGAAGTCATATGGGTGTGATATTTATACCCAGGTTGTGAAGTCCCGCCCCCTTATAAATCACATCATTGCCGCTAAGCATTTTGGAAACTAAGCATTGCCAAACTGTCCAGACCCACATCACCAGCCCCTCCCCACCTATACACACAATCACACAAACCTCCCTCCTGACTAACCCATCACCACTTCAAACCTGTTCACTGGTTAAGAAAATTGGACAATGTGTCTTACCCAGACATGGAACCCCCATCCTAACTAACCCATCATACCAACCCCCACGTGTCACCATAGTCCCCAATACAATACCCCCTTTACCAACACAATAGTCTCTTTCACCCCACCAACACCTTTCACAACATATCTGCACACAGACACTAGGACCCCTTCTAACATCCACAATACTATAATCAGAACAGTGGGGTGTGATGTTTACATACAACACGTGGTAAAAAAAACAAACAACACAAGGGTGTCATATTCATCTCCACTTTGTGAAGCCCTGGCCACCCAGAACAATGGGGTTGATATTTACATACAACACGTGGGTGTGATATTAACATCCTGGTGTGAAGTCACACCTGGGTGTGATTATTAAATCCTAGGCGGAAGTCCCCCCCATAAATCAACGAGATGAGGATTAAAGTTTCACAGAAGCCACCCTACAATAACTACTAACACGTATAGTACAAGCAAACACACAGTCAGAGATGTTAAGCTAATGGGAGCTCAGCATGGTGATAATAGTTTCCCATCAGCATGATACCTGCCATTGCATCAACTAGAAATTCTGCTCAGGATATTACTCACTATTGTTTTGGCAATAACTAAGACACACAGAACCGTATGCAGTAGTGATGACGTTGTGCTTTGTCAACAGCACCCCTTAGATCTCTGACCAACATAGAATAACATGATTCCATGTAAATTAATGGAGTAATCCCTGTGTATCATGTGCATTCAGGTCAGGATTGTCCTCTTGTTCTGGTCTGTGAGTTCTGAACACTGTTTATCAGGGAACAGAAGGATATGTTCAATCAAATTTGATTGACAGGTTTCAGCGGAGAACGAGATATTATCTTTGCACTTCCAGAATGTGGGGTTTTGTTTCACTAACAAATTAGACAAAACAACCCCAAATAGATTTCAGACTGTGAGAAGAGCCATTCACAGCATTGTACCTATTCCTCCATCAGTCTCATGCAGACAGAATACAATTGGAGTTTGTTATGCATAGCCCTGATTGAAAGAGTCTGCTGATAGCCAGGTGGACCAGTCTGCCTGTGTCTACATGAGGAACAGGTGTGTGTTCAGGACTAGAGGGATGTGTCATCACCACCTGGCTTTATAAGGACAAAAGAGCCTCAAACCTCTGGAAAATGAGTGTGTGTGTGTGTGAGAGAGAGAAATCTGTTATCGTCAGACAGTCTGTTGGAAAGTAACACAAGGTCCATTTCCTCAAAGCTCTTTGTATATCATGTGTTGAAGCATTGACTTAAGCGTCAGTATACTGTACATGATGAATATCATAGGCATCATGTCTTGTGATGTCTATATTTTTGGAAAAGAATCATAGACTGATGCTCATGAACTGGTACTGGGTTGAACATATACAATAGATGTTGATATATGTTGGAGCTCAGGCTTTATTTGAAAAGTTAAAGCGAGTGATTCCTCACAAAACTCAGACATAGAAAGACCATGATTTGGGGGATTTTCACGAAACGTAATCCATAGAATAGTCCTTTGAAGGAAGGATTGTTGACATATATTTGAAATTTGTATCTATAAAGCATAGTTGAGAAATGATTTATTAAAGTGGGCATATTTATGACATTTTGGCTTTAACCAGGACTCAGGCATTGCCAACAGAGTGAATGTGAACATGTCTAATACATTTTTGCCCTCAGCTGATGATTTGCAGGATATGCAATGATACAAGTAAAATGATTGCTGTGTTTGGTTACATTGCATACAATGCTGATTATCTGTATGAAATGGGCTCTAACTTTGATATGCCCATAGAGTATATTATGTTAAAGAATATCTAGAAATATTTGCAAAATCTAAAATGGCAATTTTACATTTTCCAATATTCAGAAATGTACAGTATGTAATAAAAAAAAAGTGTATATATATATATTTATATTTACTACTCATATTACACAGCAAGCAGTAAAGATTCATATGACACCAAGTTTAGCTTTTTAGCACATCCCAATGAAACATCAGGGAGGCTTAAAGGAGGCCTGTATAAGGTCAAAATGTCACAACTTTGAATTATTATTTCTCAATTTGTCACGTTCTGACCATAGTTCTTGTGTGTTTTCCTTGTTTTAGTGTTGGTCAGGACGTGAGCTGGGTGGGCATTCTATGTTGTGTGTCTAGTTTGTCTATTTCTATGTTTGGCCTGATATAGTTTTTAATCAGAGGCAGGTGTTGGTCATTGTCTCTTATTGGGAACCATATTTAGGTAGCCTGTTTTGTGTTGGGGTTTGTGGGTGATTGTTTCCTGTCTTTGTGTTCGCTGTACCAGATAGGACTGTTTCGGGTTTTTGCCACGGTTATTGTTTTGTAGCGTGTTCATGTTGAGTTTCTGTCATTAAATAACCATGGACACTTACCACGCTGCGCTTTGGTCCTTTCCTTCCCAGGAAGAAAGCTGTTACACAATTATGCTTTTAGATACAAATGTCTAATTTTTGTTATCCCCAAAGTCGTGGTATTGCCTGAGGAATCACTCAAGTACTGTAGGACATTGCATGAATTTTATGTAATAGACTTATTAGGATAATTATGAACATGGCTTTAGTTGGAAATGACAAACTTTCTTTCTGCATGCTCAGGTTGACTTTCCCACGGAATCGCACCTGTATGTAGGATGCAGAACAGGGTAGCGTAGATGTTTTACGATCGCTGTCTCTGCTTCTCTAAATCACTAATCATCCACAGACACAACCTTTATTTCTCTCATCTAACATAAACAATTTGCAGAGTCACTCCTGGAGTACAAAATAAGGTTTAGTAGCATAGCACCATAATATTGTCCGCACACACACCAACCACCATTTATCTCTATCTCATATTTCTCTCTCTCTTTCTCTCTTTAGGATATTACTCACTTTTGTTTTGTTCATAACAAAGACAGAGAGAGTAAACAGAATGAATGCAGCTTGGGATAACGTTGTGCTTTGTCAACAGCACTCCTTAGACCTCTAACCAAAATATAATCAAAAGGAGTTTCTGTGTGTTTCTATGTGTGTGTATGAGAGATTATGTTATTATCAGTGTCCTCGGTCTGTAGGTGTGAAAATCAGTTTGAAGCTTCCTCAAAGCTCTTGTCTGTCATGTACTTCGGGGGAGATAGTGCATCTCTTCAGGTCTCAGGCAAGGTTAATACTCATACGAGCGTGGTTCATCAAACCACCTCTGTTACTTAGTGGTCTTTTAAAATGGCATTGACATCATCGTCAACTCCTCCCATCTCAAACTCCATATTCCCAGAATGTTCCCTCACCCTCTCCTGTCATCAAGCTCCCAAACTCAGCTTCCTTTGATCTACATGCAGGTTAGCAGAAACACACACATACTTCTGAGTACATGTTTAGCCGGCATATGTAGGCATTTAACCTCTGGATGGCTGCCCAGAGTAGAGCAGTCTGCGCAGGAAATTTAAATTCAATGAAAATGGTATGTGACTGATTGTTATACATTGTTGTACATTGCCATGGGGTGATTTTGAAATACCACACACACACACTTTTACACACACTCACAATTCGATTGCACAGGTCTGAGTATTTCAACCTGAGGAGTAACTTTAACCAACACAAGCAAACAGTTCTCTCAATTCTGACTGATGCCATCAGACAAAAATGTACAACAATCAGCCACATACTATTTGCACTGCATTACATTTCCTGCACAGGCTGCTCTGTTCTGGGCAGTCTTGCAGAGGTTAAATGCCTACATATGCCGGCTAAACATGTACACAGAAGTCCATGTGTGTTTCTGATTAACCTGCATGTATATCAAAGGAAGCTGAGTTTTGTTACCCACTTCTGTGCTCTTCTCCCTGCTCATATCTTTTCTCCTCTGAGAAAATTAAGAGAGCATACTTAGCCCAGTGAGGGCTGTGATTGGCTCTTCGTCAGCGTTTAAGCACTGTAGCTGTATAAAACCCCAACTGTGGGAGGAGGCTTCACTAAGACAGAGCGTACTACTGACTTACTGAGAGGACTACCAGTCATAATATTACAACCTTTTCCTCTGCGCTCAAAACCACTGCAAATCATTCTCCTTGATTTGGATTTAGCAAAGAGGCAACATGTGTAAGGGATTAGCAACACTGCCTGCAACCTGTATGAAAAGGTAAGATGGGTATTTTAGTTGATTGAGGTTGTTATTATGTTGTTTTAGATCACTAGTAACAGACATGTAATACATGTGAAATCCTAACAAATAAATGATGTATCTGTACTGTAATGGGAGATTTTCAGACAGTAGTGTATGTTGAATACAAGCCTTGCGTGTCAGGCATCTTGGTTCTGCTATAATAATAGGACACACGTCTGTGTCTTAATTTGATATTTATACATTCTGTAGCCTAACACTACCCACTCTACTTCTCCTCCCTTAGTGCCAAAGACATCAAGCACAAGATTGGATTTCTGCTCCATAAGCCTGAGGTTCCACCAGACAAGGAACAGATAAAAGAGAAGACCAACATTGCCAAGAGGTGAGTGTACAGGAGAATAATCAATCAATCAAATGTATTTATAATGCCCTTTTTACATCAGCCGATGTCAGAAAGTGCTATACAGAAACCCAGCCTAAAACCACAAACAGCAAGCAATGCAGATGTAGGAGCACGGTGGCTAGGAAAAAAACTACCTAGAAAGGCCAGAACCTAGGAAGAAACCTAGAGAGGAACCAGACTCAGAGGGGTGGCCGGGTGGAGATTATAACAGAACATGGCCAAGATGTTCAAACGTTCATAGATGACCAGCAGGGTCAGATAATAATAATAATCACAGTGGATACTGTGAATACTGAAACCTTTTAACCTTGAATGTGCTGATTGATATATAATTTATTTATAAAGGACATTGAGACAAGGGAGACCTGTTGTATGAGAGCAGCAAACAAACACTTAATTCTAATCATCATACATAATATTGAACAACATACCAGATATCATAGATAAAAAAAGCATTCAGGTTCTATTAAATGAATGTATCACACCATGGGGAATGATACTCTCAAGGCAATAACCAGTGTGCACGTAGGTAAATAACTTTAATGCAGGTTGATTTGCTGTGTTGAAGTCCTCCCCCTAGGAAACATCTGCTGTTCCTAAACTAGTTATATATATATCCAGCCTGACCTTTCCTTTCATTAGGACTAACCTAATTTGTGTGCTTGGAGTGAAAACAAATAAATGCAACCCCTTAACTATCTTCACAATTTACAGTAATGCAGTGGTGTAAAGTACTAAGTAAAAATAGTTTATTATTTAGTATTACTTAAGGTGTTTTGGGGGGGTTTCTGTACTTTACCATTTTTTGGGGGAACTTACTTTTACTTCACTACATTCCTAAATAAAATAATGTACTTTTTATTCCATACATTTTTTATTCCATACATTTACACCCAAAAGTACTTGTTACATGATGAATGCTTAGCAGGACAGGACAATTCTCCAATTCATGCACTTATGAAGATAACACGTGGTCATCCCTACTGCCTCTGATCTGGCAGACTCACTAAATACAAATGCATCGTTCGTAAATTTAAATATCAAGAAAATGTTGCCGTCTGCTTTGCTTAATATAAGGAATTTGAAATGATTTATAGTTTTACTTTTATTTTTGATACTTAAGTTTATTTGAGCAATTAAATGTACTTTGATACTTAAGTATATTTAGAACCAAATACTTTTAGACTTTTCCTGAAATAATATTTTACTGGGTGACTTTCACTTTTACTTGAGTAACTTTCTATTAAGGTATCTATACTTTAAGGTATCTATACTTTTACTCAAGTATGACAATTGGGTACTTTTTCCACCACTGCAGTAATGTTAATAAACTTTGATAATCTGATTGCAGCTAGTGTGAAATAATGTACTTAAGGACAAAAACTGTAAATTGTACTTTTAATACTTAATTGACATGTTTTAGTGTGCTTGGTTACTCATTAACTCAAAGAGGTGTATACGGTATGGTTGATGCTCATGGAAAACACAGTGGCTTATGTCCTGTTGTAAAGAGCATTATGTAAGATGATAGATATGACATCTGCTTGTATCATTAAAATATAGGCCGTTAGCAATTTGCAGGTCAACAACTGTGGGATATCAACACACAATGGATGTACTGAAATCCGACCTGGGTTCAAATACATGTGTATTTCATTATGTGTTTTTAAATAATAATTTTCTGTGTATTTGATTATTTTCAATCATGTGGCATTAATTTCCTCTAAGTAGCCTACTTTCAAATTCTTATTCCAAATACTTTTTTCAAATACCTGGGTCAAATGTATGGCAGTTTGTATTTTAGTATTTTAAAATACATGACAGTAATTTCCAAGTGTATTTCCAAATACATTCCAGTATTCAACTAATTGTCTTTAAAGATAGATCATATCTGAATACTTACTTCGAAATGTATGTGAAAGTAATTAAAGAGTTTCATTACATTTTCAGAAATGTTGGTAAATTAGCTTTTATTCTTTTAAGAACTTATAAAAGAGATTGGTGTGTTATTTCACCATTTAATTATGAGATTCATTGTTCAATGACAGACATGTATTTGTTTGAAATCTGTCACTTGATAGTTTCATTTCAGAGAGACAAATAATAATGTTTTGTTGCAAAATTCTAAATATCCGCCTCACTCTCAGGAGGAATAAGTAGTACTGCTAGGTTTTACAGTCAAATGTAATGAAGAACTTTATTTTTTATAAAGAACTGTACAAATTATACATTTGTGACATCATTATTACAATTTTTTCTAAATGAATCAATTCAATTTTATGAGATCTATTTGAAAATATTTACATTTGAGATTTTAGTATTTTAGCAGATGCTCTTACAGTTAGTGCATTCATCTAAAGATAGCTAGGTGAGACATCCACATATCACCGTCAAATACAGAATATAAACATTTCATTCCAGCTAAACAATCAATATATAACGTTTTACAACAAAACCCATTCATTTTGTGATATCCAATTGGTAGTTAGTCTTGTCCCATCAACTCCCGTACGGACTCAGGTGAGGCGAAGGTCGAGAGTCGTGCATCCTCCGAAACACGACCCCGCCAAGCCGCACTGCTTCTTGACACAATGCTCACTTAACCCGGAAGCCAGCCGCACCAATGTGTCGGAGGAAACACAGTATACCTGGTCACCGTGTCAGCGTCCGCCACAGGAGTTGCTAGAGCACGATGGGACAACCCGGCTGGCAAAACCCTCCCCTAACCCAGATGACGCTGGGCCAATTGTGCGACGCCTCATGGGTCTCCTGGTCACGGCCGGCTGCGACACAGCCTGGGATTGAACCAGGATCTGTAGTGACGCAGCTAGCACTGTGATGCAGTGCCTTAGATTGTTTAGACTGATTATGCCCTTTCTCTGGTTTTAGAGTTTCACCTGCTGATGTGGAGAAATGGAAACTGTCCTTCAACAACCTGATGAATAGTGAAGGTGAGTTTGTCACAAATCAAAGGAGACATCTTATACATTAACATTTTAGTAATGTCGAAGACACCTTTATCCAGAGCGACATACAGGAGGAATTAAGGTTAAGTGCTCAAGGGTACATTGACAGATTTTTCACCTAGTCATTTCGGGAATTCGAACCAGCGACCTTTTGGGTACTGGCCCAATGTTCTTAACCACTAGACTACCTGCCGCCCTACTAATACAGAATCGGGGAGTCTATCTTGCTCAAATGCGCTCAAATGTGAAAACACCTTCGATAATGGGATGGTGGTTTTATTAATTAAGAATTTGTAAAAAAAACATTTGAATGAAGCTCTCTGCTGCCCCTTGTATAGAACTCCTAAATATTTGTCAAAACTCTGCCACTACCTATTACCAACCCACAACACTAGTGTTACACCACAATACAGGACTACATGTTTTCAAACACTCTAACTTGAGTGACGTTCATATCTCTCTCTCCCTTGTCTCTCTGACCCCTGTCTCTCTGTTTAAGAGACTACCATGACGCCTGTGTGGGCTGTAGGGTACTTGGCTGGCTGTGGGTTGTTGGGGACTTTACATGGCTCTTCGGCTGTGTTCTCATGCTCTGGTCATGTGCTACGTGTCTGGAGGCAATGCTGGGTGGCCCCTGAGGGCCTGCTGCTCTAGTGTGAGTGTTAGCTAGCTAGCTAGCTGATGGTCCCTGTGGTGTCAGGCTTTCTGTGGGGACACGGAGTAGGAGCAACGGCCTCCTGAGAACCATCCTGGCCTTGACCTCCAACATTCCATAGCTTCCTCCATGACTCCCTTCAGAGGGATGCTCTCTGTTTCTCTCTTTAGGAACATTTCATTAGGAACATAATAGTGTGTAGCTTCACATACATCGTAAAACCCAGCACCTGACTAATGTATCCTCTTTCTCTCTCTCTTTGTCTGTCTATCAGCTGGCCGTACGGTGTTCACTACCTTCCTGAAGGCAGAGTTCAGCCAGGAGAACTTGGAGTTCTGGAAAGCTTGTGAGAAATACAAAATGTCAGCCCCCAAAAATATGGCAGGTAAAGCCAAACAGATCTATGACCAGTACATCGCGGCAGACGCTCTTAACGAGGTAAAATGGAAATAAAAATTGGCTAAAACTTTCTCTTGGTAATCTCTGCTATCCCAACATGGTTTCATTCAAAGGCAGTATTCTGTGTTACTTAGACCTGTTGGAGTCATAGTACACTTATGAGTAATGACCTGGCTCTTTCCATACATCAGTTTTCTCCATTAATATAAAAGCTTTTAATATTCCTGCATGAGTGCCTTTGACATGGATTCTGAAAACACTTCATACATATCCTCTTTTTCCTCTAATGATTCCTCCCTTTCTAAAAGCACCTGTGGTTGTTCCTTTATGATTGCCGTTTTGGATTTTTATAGGGCTTTTTATGACACCTTTTATTGATACAGTATCCATGTTGTATTTCATTACTTATATATCTCCTTTTCCCTCCCCCTCTCAGGTGAACTTGGACTCAGCAACGCGAGAGGAGACCAGACAGAACCTGTCTAATGCCGGCCCATTCTGCTTCGACAACGCCCAGCAGAAAATCTTCACTTTGATGGAGAAAGACTCATACAGAAGGTTCCTCTATTCCAAACTGATCCAGGATCTGTCCCCGTTGCCCACCACCACCACCCAACTCAGTGCTCTGGAGAAAAGGGGAGGGATGAGAGGCTGTTCTGAGAGCGGTGGTGCATAGACAGAGATGGAAAGAGAGAAACATTGACAATTAAAGCACTCTGTCATAATCTGTGAGGGAAAGAGTAGGTTGTCTTAAAGAGAAAACATTGTTATGAGTGGGTGGATTTAGATTTTTTTCTGTCAGTTGTTCAAAAGAACTATTTCAACAAGTATCATGAATTGCTTGTCTTTCAGACTAGGGTATGCTTGGAGAGGGAGAGAAGAAAACGATCAGAGATGTGATTTTCAGGACAAAATATCATCCTCTTTCTCCTGATTTTCCATTGTTTTGTAAAGGTCTACTTTCTTTCCATGTAATATCTTCCTGAGCTCTAACAAGAGTCAAATGATTCAAACAGGCATTTAGGCATTTCACTCTGGTCAGCTCCCTGTTTCCCCCCTGTCTGGCTTTCATCAAGGGCTCAAAGCTAAGTCATGCATGTACGCCAATAATGCTTTCCGGCTTGAAAATGCTCTTCCTCAAACTGAGTGTTAAATTAGATTATAGTTTATAGTTTATATCATTGCTTTACCTTAGGCTAGTTTGTGCACTGCTGAGGTGTAGCTCACTTGCCCTCTGTTAACCTGCCGATGAAGTCATGACCAGGTGATGTTTTGATTCAAAACACAGGGAAAAACAATGAGGAACTACCTCTCTATCCATCCCTATCCCACTTTCTGGGTGACCTGAACATTGACTGGTTAGCAACTAGCTGTCTTCTCAAGAGGAAGCTTGTGACTGTGCCTGTAATATGACTCAGGTTATCACTAAACCAACTAGCGTGCATACTAATAGTGTTGGATCTGTAACATCCATTTTTATATTGGTCATATCTTCACTAATGCTGCAGAGCTTTGCTCTAAGGCAATATCAGTTTCCTTTGGCTGTAGTGACCATAACATTGAGGCAATGACAAGGAAAGCCAAAGGTTGGGCCTAAAGTCATTTATTAATTGTTAATTCCAATTGTTGACAAGCATGCACCAGTTAAGAAACAAACTGTGAGAACTGTTAGAGCCCAATGGATTGATGATGTTCAAATAAATAATGCAAAAGAGGTGGCAAACAAGTCAGGCTGCTCAGCTGATTGGTTGACATACTGTAAACTGTAAACAAAAAGAAGAAATGATATTACCAAAAAAAGATAAATGACATAAAACACAATGGAAAAATACTTTGGAGTACCTTAATTGATGTCGTGGGCAGAAAACCTTTCGATATTGCCAGTCATTTCAATGACTATTTCACTAGTTAAGCGGAAAAACTCTGAAGTGAAATGACAACAATTAACAGTGAAACATCATGTTTTTGTATAAAAGATCTAATAATGAAAGAGAAGGATTGCTGTTTTTAATGGTCAATTTAGTGTGGGAGAGGTGGAAAAACTATGGTTATCAATCAGTAATCCAAAAAACACTGGGGATAGACAACCTTGATGGGAAACTATTGAGAATGGTAGCAGACTGTATTGCCACTGCTATTTGCTACAGTGCCTTCAGAAAATATTCACACCCTTTGACATTTTCCACATTTTGTTGTGTTATAGCCTGAATTTAAAGTGGATAACATTTAGATTTTTTGTCATTGACCTACACACAATACTCCATAATGTCAAAGTGGAATTATGTTTTTCAACAAAGAAATCTAATTAAAAATGAAAAGCTGAAATGTCTTGAGTCAGTAAGTATTCAACCCCTTTGTTATGGCAAACCTAAATAAGTTCAGGAGTAAAAATGTGCTTAACAAGTCATGTAATATGTTGCATGGACTCACTCTGTGTGCAATAATAGTGTTTAACATTATTTTGTTAAGACTACCTCATCTCTGTACCCCACACAATTATCTGTAAGGTCCCTCAGTCGAACAGTGAATTTTAAACACAGATTCAACCACAAAGACCAGGAAGTTTGTCCAATGCCTCGCAAAGAAAGGCTCCTATTGGCCAAAAAACAGTCATTAAATATCCATTTGAGCAGGATGAAGTTATGAATTACACTTTGGATGGTGTATCAATACACCCAGTCACTACAAAGAGACAGGCGTCCTTCCTTACTCAGTTGCCGGAGAGGAAGGAAACTGCTCAGGGATTTCACCATGAGGCCAATGGTGACTTTAAAACAGTTACAGAGTTTAATGGCAGTGATAGAAGAAACTGAGGATTGATCAATAACATGTAGTTACTACACAATATTAACTTAATTGACAGAGGGAAAATAAGGAAGCCTTTACAGAATAAAACATATTCCAAAACATGCATCTTGTTTTCAACAAGGCACTACAGTAAAACTGCAAAAATATGGCAAACCAATAACATTTTTGTCCTTGATACAAAGTGTCCTGGATACAAAGTGTTATGTTTGGGGAAAATCCAATATAACACATTACTGAGTACCAGTCTCCATATTTTCAAGCATTGTGGTGGCTGCATCATGTTATGGGTATGCTTGTAATTGTAAAGGGCTGGAGCTAAGCACAGGAAAAAATCCTAGAAGAAGACCTGGTTCCTTGCCCTTAACTGCACATACAGAACTAACATCAACAACACGCATGCTAGTCTTTCTTGGTTGAGGATTGACGAGAGAAGAACTGCTTCGCTTGTAGTTTTTATGATAGATATTACTGTGATGAAAATTCCAGATTACCTGCATAATAAAATAAGATTCAGCTCAGACACCCATACATATCACACAAGACATGCCACCAGTGGTTTCTTCACAGTCCCCAAGTCCACATGAGTTCATGGCAGTAGTCAGTTTTATACAGAGCCATGATCGCATGGAACTCCCTTCCATCTCCAATTACTCAAGCAAACAGCACAACTGAGGGGACACACACACATTTTTTTTGTTGTATTTCTTTGTTGTATTGTTTGTATCATTTTTAATTTGCATTGTTTGTATATCATAAACATTTTAATTTGCATGACTTTTCTTGTCTATCAATGTATCAGTGTTTTGTTACTTGTCATGTTTTGTGTTTTTTGTGGACCCCAGGAAAAGAAGCTGCTGCTTTTACAAAAGCGAATGGGGATCCAAATAAACAAATAAATAAAGTTAACCCACAGACAGCCAGGCCTCTGTATGGACATCATCAGAACAATTTCGATGTTGTCCCTCAGCTTCGTTCCACTGCATGAAGGTAGCAACTCCCATACAGAATGATATAATCACAGCATAACTTGCTGTGCTGAGCAACTTCTTCCATAGCTTTTAATACATGTGAATGGTCTACTTCAATGTATTGGTCTACTTTATGTCACTCTTCTTATTCAACCATTAACATTTAGCTTAAATATCCATGGCTGTAAGCTTTGTGTTCATTCTATGAAAACTGTTCCAATTATAGCTTTGTTGGTATTGTATATTGATAACATCAATCTGTATTACTTATTGTGAATGATTTATGTTGTAAAGTTATTGGCGATGGACAAGTAGGGCAGATGAACGTGTCTTATTAGGCTCTCATATATCATTGATATTGATACTATTGCTAATACAATTGATATAATGACAGTATATCATTATATCAATTGGCGGCAGGGTAGCCTAGTGGTTAGAGCGTTGGACTAGTAACAAGGGTTCTGGATACCATTGGGTTCTTGGTCAGTTCAAACCCCCAAGCTGACAAGGTACAAATCTGTCGTTCTGCCCCTGAACAGGCAGTTAACCCATTGTTCCTAGGCTGTCATTGAAAATAATAATTTGTTCTTAACTGACTTGCCTAGTTAAAATAAAGGTTAAATAAAGTATATGGTTCTGTGAGTTTTGATTACACATTACTCCTACTCCCCTCCAATTATGATAAATAGCTAGATATTCATTGTAATAATAATTTCTATATTTATTTTATGCTTCTATTCTTGACACGATTATTTATAATGTATTTGTAAATACAAAACTGTTTCACCGAGTTGTTTTTTCTGTTTAGTCACTTACTTTCAAACTTCCAAAAATGAACGAAAGGCTGCTATTGTAATACTTAACAGATTCTAAAAACATACCATGACTTCAGAAAGTATTCATACCCCTTGACTTACAGTACATTTGGAAAGCATTCAGACCCCTATACTTTTTCACCATTTTATTACATTATAGCATCTTCTAAAATTGATTAAATATGATTTCCCCCTCATCAATCTACACACAATACCCCATAATGACAAAGCAAAAACAGCTTTTCAATTTATTTTGCAAATATATTAAACAAAACTCTGAAATATCATATTTATATAATTATTCAGAACCTTTATTCAGTACTGTGTTGAAGGGCCTTTGGCAGCGTTTACAGCCTTGAATCTTCATGGGTATGATGCTACTAGCATGGCACACCTGTATTTGGGGAGTTTCTCCCATTCTTCTCTACAGATCCTCTCAAACTCTGTCAGGTTGGATGGGGAGCCAACCTGACAGCTATTTTCAGGTCTCTCCAGAGATGTTTGATCAGGTTCAAGTCTGGGCTCTGGCTGGGCCACTCAAGGACATTCAGAGACTTGTCCTGAAGCCACTCATGCGTTGTCTTGGCTGTGTGCTTAGGGTCGTTGTCCTGTTGGAAGGTGAATCTTTGCCCCAGTTTGAGGGTCTGAGCACTCTGGAGCAGGTTTTCATCAAGGATCTCTCTGTACTTTGCTCCGTTTATCTTTCCCTCATTCCTGATTAGTCTCCCAGTCCCTGCCACTGAAAAACACCCCCGCAGCATGATGCTTCCTCCAGATGTGACACTTGGCATTTAGGCCAAAGAGAGTCCTTTAGGTGCCTTTTGTTAAACTCCAAGTGGGCTGTCATGTACCTTTTACTGACAGGTGTGTGCCTTTCCAAATCATGTCCAATCAATTTAATTTACCACAGGTGGAATCCAATCAAGTGACTCTACAAGTCATCTCAAGGATGATCAATGGAAACAGAATGCATCTGTGCTCAATTTCGAGTCTCATAGCAAAAGTTCTGAATACTTATGTAAATAAGGTATCTGTTTTTTTTATCTTTAGTAATTTTGCAAGCATTTCTAAAAACCTGTATTTTCTTTGTCATTATGGGGTATTGTGTGTATATTGTTGGGGAACATTTTAATTTAAAACATTTTAGAGTAAGGCTGTAACGTAACACAATTTGGAAAAAGTGAAGGGGTCTGGATACTTTCCGAATGCACTGCCTTCCACATTTTGTTGTGTTACAGCCTCAATTTCAAAATGGAATAAATCCACCCATCTACAATACCCTATAATGACAAAGTGAAAACATGTTTTCAGATTTATTTTCAGATTTATTGAAAATGAAATACAGGAATACGTATATACACTGCTCAAAAAAATAAAGGGAACACTAAAATAACACATCCTTGATCTGAATGAATGAAATATTTTCTTTTTAAATACTTTTTTCTTTACATAGTTGAATTTGCTGACAACAAAATCACTCAAAAATGATCAATGGAAATCAAATTTATCAACCCATGGAGGTCTGGATTTGGAGTCACACTAAATTAAAGTGGAAAACCACACTACAGGCTGATCCAATTTTGATGTAATGTCCTTAAAACAAGTCAAAAAGAGGCTCAGTAGCGTGTGTGGCCTCCACGTGCCTGTATGACCTCCCTACAATGCCTGGGCATGCTCCTGATGAGGTGGCGGATGGTCTCCTGAGGGATCTCCTCCCAGACCTGGACTAAAGCATCTGCCAACTCCTGGACAGTCTGTGGTGTAACGTGGTGGATGGAGCGAGACATGATGTCCCAGATGTGCTTAATTGGATTCAGGTCTGGGGAACGGGCGGGCCAGTCCATAGCATCAATGCCTTCCTCTTGCAGGAACTGCTGACACACTCCAGCCACATGAGGTCTAGCATTGTCTTGCATTAGGAGGAACCCAGGGCCAACCGCACCAGCATATGGTCTCACAAGGGGTCTGAGGATCTCATCTCGGTAACTAATGGCAGTCAGGCTACCTCTGGCGAGCACATGGAGGGCTGTGCGGCCCCCCAAAGAAATGCCACCCCACACCATGACTGACCCACCGCCAAACCGGTCATGCTGGAGGATGTTGCAGGCAGCAGAACGTTCTCTACGGCGTCGCCAGACTGTCACGTCTGTCACATGTGCTCAGTGTGAACCTGCTTTCATCTATGAAGAGCACAGGGCGCCAGTGGCAAATTTTCCAATCTTGGTGTTCTCTGGCAAATGCCAAACGTCCTGCACAGTGTTGGGCTGTAAGCACAACCCCCACCTGTGGATGTCGAGCCCTCATACCACCCTCATGGAGTCTGTTTCTGACCGTTTGAGCAGACACATGCACATTTGTGGCCTGCTGGAGGTCATTTTGCAAGGCTCTGGCAGTGCTCCTCCTACTCCTCCTTGCACAAAGGCGGAGGTAGCGGTCCTGCTGCTGGGTTGTTGCCCTCCTACGGCCTCCTCCATGTCTACTGGCCTGTCTCCTGGTAGCGCCTCCATGCTCTGGACACTACGCTGACAGACACAGCAAACCTTCTTGCCACAGCTCGCATTGATGTCCCATCCTGGATGAGCTGCACTACCTGAGCCACTTGTGTGGGTTGTAGACTCCGTCTCATGCTACCACTAGGGTAAAAGCACCGCATTCAAAAGTGACCAAAACATCAGCCAGGAAGCATAGGAACTGAGAAGTGGCCTGTGGTTATCACCTGCAGAACCACTCCTTTATTGGGGGTGTCTTGCTAATTGCCTATAATTTCCACCTGTTGTCTATTCCATTTGCACAACAGCATGTGAAATGTATTGTCAATCAGTGTTGCTTCCTAAGTGGACAGTTTGATTTCACAGAAGTGTGATTGACTTGGAGTTACATTGTGTTGTTTAAGTGTTCCCTTTATTTTTTGAGCAGTGTATTTAAGCATTCACTCCCCTGAATCAATACATGTTAGAAACACCTTTGGCAGCGATTAAAGCTGTGAGTCTTTCTGGGTAAGTCTATAAGAGCTTTGAACACCTGGATTGTACAATATTTGAACATTTTCTTTTGAAATTCTTCAAGCTCTGTCAAGTTGGTTGTTGATCATTGCTAGACAGCCATTTTCAAGTCTTGCCATACATTTTCAAGACGATTTAAGTCAAAACTGTAAGTTGGCCCCTCAGCAACATTCTATGTAATCTTGGTTATTAACTCTGGTGTATTTTCGGACTTGTGTTTTAGGTTATTGTCCTGCTGAAAGGTGAATTCATATCCCAGTTTATGTTGGAAAGCAGACTGAACCAGATCTTCCTCCAGGATTTTGGCTGTGCTTAGCTCTATTACGTTTCTTTTTAACCTAAAAAACTCCCTAGTATACCGGGCTCCTCAGTGGTGCAGTGGTCTAAGGCACTGCATCTCAGTGCAAGAAATGGTGCCATAGGGCAACACACAATTGGCCCAGTGTTGTCTGGGGTAGACTGTCATTGTAAATAAGACTTTGTTCTTAACTGACTTGCCTAGTCAAATAAATATACCCCAAACATGATGAAGCCACCACCATGCTTGAAAATATAAAGAGTGGTACTCATAGTGATGTGTTGCATTTACTGCAAATGTCACACTTTGTATTCAGGACATAATGTTCATTTTTTCTTCAACATTTAAAAATCATGTTGAAAAACTATTATTGCACACAGAGTGAGTACATGCAACTTATTATGTGACTTGTTAAGCACATTTTTACTCCTGAACTTATTTAGGCTTCTAACTATGGATTGATCTCAGTATAAATATTGCCCTTACATCCCACTGTAGAGGTCACAGTGCTAGTGACAGAAGAGTACACGATATTTTTACTAGTTTATTACCACAGACTGTAGCTTTAATGTGGAAAGACAGTATTTGCATACGTACAGCTTGGCATATGAGTAATACAAAAATAGAAGAAGCAAGTGTAGAGAAAAATAACATGTTTGCTCGCTGTTAGCTTCTCACATATGTGGTCACTAACCCGTGTTAACACAAGCCATCATTAGGAAGATATGGTTTTACATCAGTGACTGCCTGATGCAGATTACCTCGATTAAAAGGTTGTTTGTGTGTCACTGAAAGCACAGTGAGTGGACAAGTATGTTGAAGGTTACCTTTTGCACAGGGTGCCAATAACAGTCATGCAAATGTTTTGGATCATAAAAGCTTGTTAGTTCAGAGCCACAGTAAATATATGTTTATTTATCAGAGAACTTTGGCTGTTCGAATCTACTTCATCTAGGATTGCGAACTCGGAGCAAGCTCGTTATGGGACAAATCATGAAAAGCATTTAACACTATTAACATTTCCATGATTCATTTCAGTCAGGTCGACCTCCTGTAAAATCCCCTGTGCCCGGATTCATAAAACATCTCAGAGAAGGAGTGTTCTGTAATGTCTGCTTCCAACTCACACCCTCAAACACTTAGATCCCCTTGACGCAGCTCACTCTCCAGATCCCAATCACCTAAATTCGAATCACCTGTTCACACACCTGTATGTCACTATTACACACTATTTAGTTCACTTTTTGCACACAATCAATGTGAGATATTGTTTGTTTTGTGACACACATCTTTCAGAGCTCTGGTTTTCCCGTGATTTACTCCTCTCGTGTATGATTGTTTTTGCCTGCCTCACCAACGACGCCTTTTGCCTATTCCTTGCCTGTACTTTAGCCTATCGAATGTCCTGTTAACTACCGATTGCCTGATCTTCCGGACTATGTTGCTAGCCTTTTCCCTGCCTATACTGTTGCCCTTTTGGAACTCCTGTGTTTGACCTTCTACCTGCCCCTGGACACAGTTACCTGCCACCTCCTGTGGTCCTTTATAATAAACACCTGCTGCGCCCTGCGCTTGAAACCAGCTGTCTGTCTCCCCCCGTGTTCATTACAACAATATCAAATAAAACTGTATTTTAAGTGCTTTTAAAATAGCAACACGCTTAAAACAATAAAATGCAAAACAGCAAGGCAATTTTTTTAACTAGGTACGTCAGTTAAGAACAAATTCTTATTTACAATGACAGCCTTCCCCCACCAAACCTGGATGATGCTGGGCCAATTGTGCATCGCCCTATGTGACTCCCAATCATGGCCAGATGTGATACAGCATGGATTCAAACCAGGGACTGTAGTGACGCCTCTTGCACTGAGATGCTGTGCCACTTATACCCTGTGCCACTCGGGAGCCCCTAAAATAAAAGATTTGGCAATAAAAGACATCAAAGAACATCAAACACAAAGGCGTCATTGATTAAAGGCCAAGCTAAAAAAGGCTGGTTGACAAATGGGATTTTAACACCTAAAGCAGTTTGACAGTACAATGCAAAGTTCAATATAAAAACAGATAATAAAACAAACAAAGTATGATACACATTATAAAATAAGCATAAATAATGAACAATCATTTTTTTTTACCTATACAATTTAATTAAGAAAACAATAGCTTTGCTCTCAATTTCCAAATGCTCAGCCCCTTGATTTCACAGTTTCACCTGCAAGTATCCTAATGCCTAAAAATCAGCCCTGCTTGAAACTGGTGCTACCACAGTTAGTCTCTGTAGTCCTGGCAAACTGCACTTTATAGCGGCAATGTGCACGACTCTTCATAATTCTCTGAACTAGAATAAACTGTGCCTCTGATACAGATTCCAATGCCTTTCCCCAAACCTCAAGAGGGGGCTTGAAATGAAATTGATTCCTAGAGCTGTCCGCCCGGCCAAACTGAGCAATCGGAGGCTTGGCCAGGGAGGTTGAACAAGAACCCGATGGTCACTCTGACAGAGCTCCAGAGTTCCTCTGTGGGGATGGGATAACCTTACAGAATTACAACAATCTCTGCAGCACTCCAACAATCAGGTATTTTTAAGGTAAAGTGGCCAGACTAAAACCACTCCTCAGTAAAAGGCACATGACCGCCCGCTTGGAGTTTGTCAAAAGGCACCTAAAGGAATCTCAGACCATGAGAAACAAGATTCTCTGGTCTGATGAAACCAGGATTGAGTTATTTGGCCTGAATGCCAAGAGTCACGTCTGGAGGTAACCTGGCACCATCCCTACGTTGAAGCATTGTGCTGGCAGCATCATACTTTGGGGATGTGTTTCAGCGGCAGGGACTGGGGCACTAGTCAGGATCGAGGAAAAGATGAACGGAGCAAAGTACAGAGAGATGCTTGGTGAAAGCCTGCTTCAGAGCACTCAGGATCCCAGACTGATGCGAAGGCTCACCTTTCAACAAGACAACGACCTGAAGCACACAGCCAAGACAATGCAGAAGTGGTTTCGGTGACCAGTCTCTGAACATCCTTGAGTGGCCTAACCAGAGCCCGGACTTGAACCTGATCGAACATCTCTGGAGATACCTGAAAATACTGTAGCTGTGCAGCTACGCTCCCCATCCAATCGGACAGAGTTTGAGAGGATCTGCAGAGAAGAATGGGAGAAATTCCACAAATATAGGTGTGCCAAGCTTGTAGCATCATACCCAAGAAGACTTGAGGCTGTAATTGTTACCAAAGGTGCTTCAATAAGTACTGAGTTAAAGGTCTGACTAATTATGTAAATGTATTATTTCAGTTTTCTTTTTATTTGCCAAAAAAATGTCAAACCTGTTTTTGCTTTGTCATTATGGTGTATTGTGTGAAGATTAATGAGGGGAAAAAACTATTTAAGCAATTTTAGAATAAGGCTGTAAAGTTATTTTTGAATACTTTCCAAATACACTGTATATAAACATTTAAGTATAATTTTTAGAGACTACTAATGTTACTGTCCCCACTACAACAACAAAATATTTAAATACATATAATTTTGTGTTGAAACATTTAATTCAAATATTGGTCCTGTGTGGTTCACATGCTAGAGCATGGTGCTTTTAACACAAATGTTTTGGCTTTGATTTCCATGGAGGACCAATATGAAAATGTATCTACTCAAGTTGCTCTGGAGAAGAGCATCTGCTAAATGACTAAAATGTAAAATGTCTGTCAAATTTGATTCATTCCTTTGGAGGACTGTTCCTACTGGGAAGTGCCAATACAGCCGAGTGGTGATTTAAAAGACTCAATGGCCAATACATAGCATCATCAACCCAGGGTTTATATACATTATTGGTTGCAACCTGTGTGAGTGTGACCTGCCTGGATCTTGGTTGTTGAACAGATAAAAAGATGGTGGTGAAATCCCAAGTAGGCTACATGAAAGTAAAAAACAAAACACTGACAAAAATGTTTCTGATAGCATGACATTGAAAATTCACAGGGACCCCCGTGCTTCACTGTTGGGATGGTGTTCTTCAGCTTGCAAGCACCCCCCTTTTCCCTCCCTCATTATGGCCAAACAGTTCTATTTTTGTTTCATCAGACTAGAGGACATTTCTCCAAAAAGTACGATCTTTGTCACCATGTGCAGTTGCAAACCGTAGTCTGGCTTTTTTTATGGCAGTTTTGGAGCAGTGGCTTCTTCCTTGCTGAGCGGCCTTTCAGGTTATGTCGATATAGGACTCATTTTACTGTGGATATAGATACTTTTTTACCTGTTTCCTCCAGCATCTTCACAAGGTCCTTTGCTGTTGTTCTGGGATTGATTTGCACTTTTTGCACCAAAGTACATTCATCTCAAGTAGACAGAACGAGTCTCTTTCTTGAGCGGCATGACGGCTGCATGGTCCCATGGTGTTTATACTTGCGTACTATTGTCTGTAGAGATGAACGTGGTATCTTCAGGTGTTTCGAAATTGCTCCCAAGGATGAACCAGAAATCAGGTCTACAATTTTTTTCGGAGGTGTTGGCTGATTTCTTTTGATTTTCCCATGATGTCAAGCAAAGAGGCACTGAGTTTGAAGGCAGGCCTTGAAATACATCTACAGGTACACCTCCAATTGACTCAAATGATGTCAATTAGCCTATCAGAAGCTTCTGAAGCCATGACATAATTTTCTGGAATTTTCCAAGCTGTTTAAAGGCACAGTCAACTTAGTGTATGTAAACTTCTGACCCACTGGAATTGTGATACAGTGAGATAAGTAAAATAATCTGTCTGTAAACAATTGTTGGAAAAAATAATTTTGTGTCATGCACAAAGTAGATGTCCTAACCGACTTGCCAAAACTATAGTTTGTAACAAGACATTTGTGGAGTTGTTGAAAAGCAAGTTTTAATGACTAAAACC
Source organism: Oncorhynchus mykiss (assembly GCF_013265735.2). Taxonomy (NCBI): domain Eukaryota; kingdom Metazoa; phylum Chordata; class Actinopteri; order Salmoniformes; family Salmonidae; genus Oncorhynchus; species Oncorhynchus mykiss. The sequence goes on from NC_050570.1 coordinate 29,615,962, forward strand.
GAAGTGTATGTAAACTTCCCACTTCATCTGAAAGAACGTTTTCTTAATTAACTTCTTGGTGACAAGAGTAGCTTGGATGAATAAGGTGTCCACAGTAAACTACCTGCTACTCGGTCCCAGATGCTAGTATATGCATATTATTAGTAGTCTTGGATAGAAAACACTCTGATGTTTCTAAAACTGTTTGAATGATGTCCGTGAGTATAACAGAACTCATATGGCAGGTGAAAACCTGAGAAAAATCCAACCAGGAAGGGGGAAATCTGAGATTTGTAGTTTCTCAACTCTTTGCCATTCCTATATACAGTGTAAATGGAGTCATATTGCACTTCCTAAGGCTTCCACTAGATGTCAACATTCTTTAGAATGTTGTTTCATGCTTCTACTGTGAAGTGGGGGCGAATGAGAGCTGTTTGAGCCAGGTGTCTGGCAGAGTGCCACAGGATCTGAGGTGCGGTCACGAGAGAGTTAGCTCTCATTCCATTGTTTTTCTACAGACATAGGAATTCTCCGGTTGGAACATTATTGAACATTTATAATAAAAACATCCTAAAAGATTGATTCTATACTTAGTTTGACAAGTTCCTACGGGCTGTAATATACATTTTTGAACTTTTCGCCCGAAGTTCGGCTGGACCTGAACGCGCGTTTGTATTTTATTACCAAACCTTCTAACAAAAGAAGCTATTTGGACATAAATGATGGACATTATCGAACAAATCAAACGTTTATCGTGGAACTGGGATTCCTGGGAGTGCATTCTGATGAAGATCATCAAAGGTAAGTGAATATTTATAATGCTATTTCTGACTAGTGTTGACTGCGCAACATGGCGGATATTTATTTTGGCTGCTTTGTTGTCTGAACGCTGTACTCAGATTATTGCAAGGTTTGCTTTTTCCGTAAAGTTAAAAAAAAATCTGACACAGCGGTTGCATTAACTTCTTGATGCAGCCATCCCGTTAGCGGGATCATTTTCGTCAACATCCGCTGAATTGCAGAATATTTAATTTTCATGAAATCACAAGTGCAATATAGCAAACACATCTTAGCTTGTTGTTAATCCACCTTAACTTCTTGTGTCGCGCAAACCCGTATCCGGGAGCGTAATCATAGCCTCAAGCTCATTACCATAACGCAACGTTCACTATTCATGAAAATCCAAAAAGTTTTGTTCATCACGTTTGGCTAAGAAAAAAACCAGAAAATTCAGTCATTACAACGCCAAACTTTTTTCCAAATTAACCCCATAATATCGACAGAAACATGGCAAACGTTGTTTAGAATCAATCCTCAAGGTGTTTTCACATATCTATTCGATGATAAATCATTTGTGGCAGTTGGGTTTCTCCTCGGAAGCAAACAGAAAAATACATGCAGCTGGAGATTACGCAATAATTGCGACAGAGGACACCAAGTGACCACCTGGTATATGTAGTGTAAAATGGTCAATCTTCCAATGATATGCCTACAAATACGTCACAATGCTGTCGACACTATGGGGAAACGACAGAAAGTCTAAACTCATTCGTGACCCATACACAGCCATATAAGGACTCATTGAAACACAGCGCCTTCAAAATCTGGGGGTACTTCCTGTTTGAAATTTCATCTTGGTTTCGCCTGTAGCATCAGTTCTGTGGCACTCACAGACAATATCTTTGCAGATTTGGAAACGTCAGTGTTTTCTTTCCAAAGCTGTCAATTATATGCATAGTCAAGCATCTTTTCGTGACAAAATATATTGTTTAAAACGGGAACGTTTTTTTATCCTCTCTTTGGTTGGAAAAATGGTTCTGTTTTTCTGTGAGGTGGTGGTGATCTAACATAATCGTTTGTGCTGCTTTCGCTGTAAAGCATTTTTGAAATCAGACACTGGGGCTGGATTAACGAGAACTTTGTCTTTAAAATGGTGTAAAATACTTGTATGCTTGAGGAATTTTAATATGAGATTCTTGTTGTTTTGAATTTGGCGCCCTGCACTGTCACTGGCTGTTGGCGAGGTGGGACGCTACCGTCCCACATATTCCAGAGAGGTTAAACCTCCTCACCTTATTAACAATTTCTTAGTTATAGTGCTTTTCACCTTTCTAAATCCAGTTTTGAAAAAACGCAAAATTACCTACAATCCTTGATTAAAGGATCATTGTCCCTATATGGAGGATCAGAACCCCATTTCTCAGTTTTAAAAACCTAATTCTGACATTTAGTCAAATCATATAACATTTTATTGGTCACATACACATATTTAGCATATGTTATTGCGGGTGTAGCGAAAGTGTCACGTCTGCTCCTACTCCTTTCCTCCAGCATACGAGGTCGCCAGAGTACTAAGCACTGGTCCTGGGATTCATCATTACGCACACCCGTGAATCATTATGATTCACAACTGGACTCCATTACCTTCATAATTTCCTCACATGTATTTGTCACTCTCCCATGTTCACTCACAAGTTGGTATTGTTCTTGTGTATTGGCGTATTGCCTTATGTTAGTATCATTTTCTTGCCTTATTAAAATGTTTCACCTGCTTCCGACTCACCACCCATCATTACAGAATACCAACTCAAAATATGAAAGCAGAAAGGACAACCAGACTTCTCCCAGACAATCAATGAACAAGGTGGCAATCTTCGTCAACACTGTGATCTGCTGGCTCAACTGGGGACGGCCATGGAAGATGTTCTCCTCATTCTACGATGTCTAAACAGCGGAGGTTATTCTAGAGCCAGTGTACCCAATGAGTCAGCACACCAGTCCATTCAGCAACCCGCTCAGGTCTGCGATGCCCGTCTATCCCTCCTGGAGAAATATGACGGGACACCAGCCAAATGCCTTGGCTTTCTCCTTCAGTGCTCCCTCTATTTCACACATCAGCTGGGAACTCTCACCACCGAGAGGACTAATGTTGCCATGGTTATTTCTGCTGATTGGGCGAGCATTGGAATGGGCTATTGCCATCGGAGAGAGAAGAGGAGCTCGAGTCTTATGAGGGGTTCATGGCTTTGTTTTAAATGTATTTTCGATCATCCCGTGGAGGGCAGAGAGGGAGGTGAGTGTCTGCTTCAGCTCCAGCAGGAGAATCAGACGGCTGCTGAGTATGCGCTTACCTTCCGGACAGTGGCAGCTTTCAGTGGATGGAATGAGCCGGTGCTCATCACGTTATTTAGAAGAGGTCTACGCGAGGAGGTCCAGATGGAACTGGCCTGCCGAGATGACAACCTCACCCTGGATGCACTCATTGCGATGGCCATCCATCTGGATAACCTCCTCCGGGAGCATCGGCATCTTCATCGTTTCTCTCTCTCTTTCGGGCCAGTGTTCGGGATCAGAGCCTGAACCCATGGAGGTAGGGGTCACACGCCTTTCCGCGGTGGAACGATGCAGACGGATACAGCTGGGGCTCTGTCTGCACTGTGGCCAGGGAGGGCACAAGCGCCAGCGGTGTCCGTTACTTCAGAATCTGGGATCTTCTAGAGCAGAGGGGTGGTCATGTGATGTTACATCCCCTAGACCAGGAGTGAGTATTCCATCTACTGCTCTGCCTGTTAGACTCTTTTTAGGATCATCACTCTGGCTGTCTGTCCCTCATGCCCTTTGTCTACAGCTTTAGTGGATTCCGGCACCGCGGGGAACTTTATGGATCAGATCCTTGCCTACTCTCTCAATATTACTACCTACCTGCTCTCCTCTCCTTTTCTGGTTCAAGGTCTCGACTGTCATCCTCTAGGATCCGGAACCATCACACACATCACCCAACCACTCACCGTCATCGTGGAGGACAACATCCCCTTCATCAGTGCACCAGTTCACAAGATCATCCTCGGCCTACCTTGGCTTCAGCGCCACAACCCTACCATCTTATGGTCGAGGATGAGAATCACCAACTGGTCACCTGAATACCGGAAGACCTGCTTTCCTGTCCCCTGTGGTTCCATGTCGGTTGAGAGTCCTGTGGTTGCCCTCCAGCCCAACGTCCCGGAGGAATATCAGGATCTAAGGGAGGTATTCTCCAAGACCCGTGCTACCCGTCTCCCTCATCACCCCTGGGACTGTGCCATTGACCTGTTTTCCGGTGCTACACCTCCGTGCAGACGCATCTACCATCTGTCGGTGGCTGAGACCCAGGCCATGGAGGAGTACATTCAAGAGACGCCCCAACAGGGTTTTGTCTGCAGGTCCACATTCCCTGCGTCGGCTGGTTTCTTCTTCGTGGCCAATAAGGAGGCAGGATTACGCCCTTGTGTCGATTACCATGGACTCAATGACATCACCACAAAGTATCGGTACCCTCTCCCGCTTGTGCCATCAGCCATCGAGCAGCTCTAAGGGGTCCGGTTCCTCACCAAACTGAGTGCCTACAATCTCATTTACATCCAGGAGGCGGATGAGTGCAAGATGATGTTCAGCATCATGTCTAATCACTACGAATACTTGGTTATTCCCTTTGGCATAGCCAATGCTCCATCAGTGTTCCAGGCATTCGTCAACAAAGTGTTCAGGGACATGCTCGGATGTCAGGTGATTGTGTACATCGATGAAACCTGGATATTCTCGACCAACCTGGAAGATGACATAACTCACGTTTGTGAAGTCCTGGAACGCCTCTTGGCTAACCATCTGTTTGTCAAGGTGGAGAAGTGCCAATTCCACCAGAGGGCTGTCTCCTTCTTGGGCTTCCAAATCAGCCCGCATGGAGTGAGAATGGAGGACAAGAAGGTAAATGCGGTAAGGTCATGGCCAGTCCCAACCATCATCAAGGGGTTACAACGTTTTTTGGGGTTTGCCAACTTTTACCACCGCTTTATCAGGAACTTCCGCGCTGTCGCTGCCTCTCTCACTTCCCTCCTCAAGGGTGGGCCTCGTAGGTTGGTTTGGTCTCCAGCAGCCGACGAGGCCTCCTCAAGGGGCATTTCACCTCCGACCTCTTGCTAAAACACCCAGATCCCACTCTACCTTTTGTGGATTAGGTAGACGCATTGGTGGTGGTGGTAGGAGCGGTTGTCACAAAGATGGGGATGCACTAAAATTGTATCCTTGCGCTTTCTTCTCCAAGAAACTGTCCCCTGCAGATAGGAATTACGTCTGCGATCAGGAGCTCTTGGCGGTGAAGTTGGAATGAGTGGAGACACTGGCTGGACGGTGCCAAGGAACCATTCGTCACCCTCACCGACCATCGGAACCTTGAGTACATACGGCCAGTGAGGAGATTGAATCCGCGCCAAGCCAGGTGGCCCCTCTTCACCAGGTTCGACTTCACACGGATCTATCGGCCAGGTTCTAAGAACATGGCCTATGCCCTGTCCCGTATCTATGATTCTGGAGAGGCTCCTATCCAGAAGGCAACCATAATCCCGAGTCGTGGGTCCAGTGGTTTGGGACGTAGATGTGGACATCTGCCAGGCTCTGGAGAGGTAGTCCACACCCCGGAATTGTCCTCCCGCACGCATCTACATTCCCACAAGGATAAGGGATTGGCTACTGACCTGGGCACACACAGCTGTTGTCACTGGACATCCAGGTAATTCTCGCACCATCCATTCCATCACTGAAAAATACTGGTGGCCCGCCTTGGTGCAGGATGTTATGCGGTATGTCAACTCGTGTTCTGTGTATGCTCAAACCAATGGTTTGATGAGGTGACATGCAGGTTACAATTACCCAGTCACTACCGTATCTCACTCCTTTCTCAGGCCGGTGGTTCCTGGTCCCCTAGCTAATGCTGTCCCCCATGACGCCCACCCCCCCTCCCCCCTCAGACGTCGAGGGGAGCCCAAAGTAAGCTGTCAGATCCCTACTGGACTCCGGACGTCGTAGGGGTCGGCTCCAGTATGTGGGGGACTCGGCGGGGTATGGCCCAGAGGACTGGTGTTGGGTTCCGGTGGAGGACAATCTGGACCCCAACATCATCTGTGATTTCCACCTTTGCCCGGACTGACCCGCTCCTCGGGGTTGTCCCCCTGGTCAGCGTTGTCCTATGACTGAAGCCGCACGTCAGGGGGGGGTGCTGTCATGGCTGCTCCTGCTCCTCGCGTATGACGTCGCCAGAGTACTAACCACCGGTCCTGGGATTCATCATTATGCACAACTGTGAATCATGATTCACACGTGGACTCCATTACCTTCATATTTCCTCCCCTTAATGTCACTCTCCCATGTTCACTCACCATTTGGTATTGTTCTTGTGTATCGGTGTACTGCCTTATGTTAGTGTCATGTTCTTGGTTTTACACCTGCTTCCGACTCACCGCCCCATCATTACAGAAATGCTTGTGTTCCTAGCTCCAACAGTACAGTAGTATCTAACAATACGCACATCTAAAGGTAAAATAATGGAATTAAGAAATAAAAATATTAGGATGAGCAATGTCTGCGTGGCATTGACTAAAATATAATACAGTATATGACATGAGTAAAGCAGTATGTAAACATGTATTAAAGTAACTAATGTTGCATTATTAATGTGACCAGTGATTCCATGTCTATTATATAGGGCAGCAGGGTTGAGTAACGGGGTGGTAGCCGGCTAGTTCCCTTACCATGAGACCACAAAATGTGTTCCAGACTGTAGACATTTATTGGCCTGCTAGTTGTACCCGTTTAGTTTGTCAGACAGTGAAAAGGATAGATATGGTAATGTATAATTGCTATGTATACATAAAATACAAAGCGCCTCCTGTTACATTCCTGATCATGTCTCTGGAACACGATCATAGTGAAAACTGGTTAGTTGGTGCTCTGACAGTATCTGTGTTTCTGATGTCAAAGAAGCAGACTCCATTTAGAAACCACTCGGGTGACTCATGGTCTGGATGGACTGAATCTGATTAGGGAGAAAAGCAGTTGATTGGAGAGGTCTGGTTTCCACAGGAGATTATGATTATGATCCACACACACATTAATTGGTCACCAGATCTGAACAGAAAAGATTCAACCCTTGTCCTGTCAACCCTGTTAACCATTCTAGCTGTGTGCCTACCTGCCTATCAGGTCTGCATTCATTGATCCAGATACAGTAACCTCAACATTAGCACACTAACACACTATAACAAGTCTCTGACGCATCACCAAGCCCACACAGACTCTCTAACCCACAAAAAAAAAAAAAATTGCATATATCAAGGTGCCAGATTACATTTAAACCAACTACTTTTCTGCATATCTAAGCATTCCTCTTGAGCTGTCTGTATCTTCCTGACTGATGGTTCTTAACAAAATAAATCTGTGTAAAAGTTTGAAAGGAATGTGAGTCTTATTCAGTACATTTAGTAATTGCTTGTTTTTCTAAAGTCTAGCGACCTTGCCAGCAGGCATGCTAGCTAAGATAGTTAGACAAGCTACTGTAAATGGATTGATAGCCTGAAATGGCTTGGTAGCTACAGTAGTTATGAGGTTGAGAGAGGGACCTACAGTTGGCTAGCTAAAGTCAATTTCATAAAATTACTAGGTGGCTAGTATTACAGGGAAACAACAAAACACGTTTGTTTTATTTATTAATCAATAAGTAATCAATAGGCTACATAGCTGGGTCAAATTAATTTACAAACATACCTCCTGTGAGTCCTGCCCATCACCGACAGCTGAAATCAAATCATACACTGTCACTCTACACTCTCTCTCCTCCACCATTGACGATACTATCTGTACGCACTACTAGAGTATCTAGCATCCTGCCTAGCATATCTTTGCTCCGTGGTGCACCTTGGAAGGAATCACTTACTAGGGAGAATGGGGCAGGGGGCTACTCTTTGCCTGGTCCAGTCAGTGGGCCCTTTCCGCAAAATACTTTTTATAAATAATTATGATAAAACGTGGGCTTAAAAACTAAGTTTAGTAAATAATTTAACATCTGAAAAAATAAAAACATGGGGATGACATCTCTGGTACCGAACTCTTCCTCTCATTGGAAAAGAACAAAAACTGACAATTTCAATGCTGGAGAATATATTTGTCTTAAATCATTAGGATAATTTCACCATTGCTGGTGATGTTTGTTTTTAGTGGATGGGTGGGGTGTTTATATGTGTTTGTGATATTCGTTAGTGGATGCATCAATAATGAGGATGTGTGACAGAGTAGCAGAGTGCTTTGTGGGGCTTTGGATGCATGGATAATCTCTATAACCTGTTTTATCTCTTATGTTTCCTCTCTCTCCTTCTGCTCCTCTGTTCTCTTCCTCTGTTCTCTTTCTCTCTTCTCTCTATCCCCCTGATTCCTCTCCTCTCTGTGTCTTTGCAGCTGCAGAAAGGACAGGAGCCATGCAGGCCTGGTCATTAAGGAGTAATGTTACTAATGTCATCACACTCAGTCCCCTAGGCTGTAGCCCTGCATCTCTGGAGCTCTGGAGTCCTGCAGCTCTGGATCCCTGCTCTGGGAGGAGAGGAACTGCAGTTCCATTGAAACATCTCATACTGATTGTGTTTCAGATGACTATTTTTAGATTATAATAAAGTTTACACAATTTGATTGGGAAGCATTTGTGCGTCTGTATATGTATATGATTGTTTTTTGTTGTGTTTTGTGTGGACAGGCGGAAGTGTAGTTCTTGCCAATATGGATCTGAACAAACCGGTATGAAGTTCAAATGTACTGTTTGTTCTGTCTTTCATCTGTCACAAATTATTTATTTTTACTGTCAGTGTTTAAACTAAAACTTTTTTTCTGAGCATTCATGAGAAAGTTCTAGAGTCACAGCGTTATCTGGTATTAATGGCCTTCATGTGCATGTTTGTGTGTGTTACAGCCTATGTCTGTGACAGGGACAGAATATTCCAGGAGCCAAGGGAGTAAGAATCTGGGTAATTCCACAGTAACAGAGACTCAGAAGTTTAACAAACCATACTCTATGCAAAATTATTTTTTATTTCCACTGAGAACAATTTACAGAAACACATTTACTGGAAGAACTGTGCGGATGCAAAGTTTGGTAACAGAATTCCAGCTATGACATGACACCTTGACATGACACCTTATTGAACTACAGTAAGTGTAGTGGATTTACATCCGGTAACAGAATTATGGTAACAGAATTATATCATGGGTCTCTGATCTGTACTATACAGAAATGCATAATTATTGATATTAATATTATTCTCTTAATTGTGATGTAGAATAATATCCATACATCACATACAAATGGACTATTACTCAAATGAGCTCCGCTCCCAAACAAGACAATATTTGGTTGGTCCGGACCAGGATTTCCATTAGGAAAATGTGGCTCCTTACATTGTGACTGGGAAGACTTAAACTTACCGGCCATTTGAGAAATTTACCAGACCCATATGCATTGGGTGCATAACCATTAGGGTTGTCACGACTTCCGCCGAAGTCGGTCCCTCTCCTTGTTCGGGTGGCTTTCGGCGGTCGACGTCACCGGCCTTCTAGCCATCGCCGGTCCACCTTTCTTTTCCATTTGTTATGTCTTACACACCTGGTTTCAATTCCCCAATTACATGTTCATAATTTAACCCTCTGTTTTCCACATGGTTTTTGTGCGTAATTGTTTTATGTATGTTCGGCCCGTTATTGTGGGCTCGGTATTGCCGACATGTTATTGGAATATTTGTGTAAAGTTACTTGTGTTACTCATCTCTGCTGTCCTGCGCCTGACTCCTCTGCACCAGCTACACCCAGACCATTACAAGGGTGTTCACCTAAGGTGATCAGAATGACAGAAAGCTATGGTAATGCATCTTAACAGGACATGCAACTCATGTAATGAAGCAGCCAATAAAACGAAATGCCATTTGTGGGAAAACACCATTCTAAATAGCGGTCTCATATGTGACAGAGATGGAAAGAGGGGGATTCTAAAGATGCAACTAGAATGGGTTGCTACTGTAATTTGACTAGGCTTGTGCCTTTGGCTTCTGGAAAATGAAAGAAAGTTGTTATAAAAACCAATGGAACAGGAGAGAAATGTCATAGTGGTAGGTCCAATAAGGAAGTAAATGGAAATCAATTTGCCAAAATTATATAATTACTTCCGTCTATAGCAAAATAAAATAATTCAAAATTCTTCACTAGAAAGCATGACTTAGCCACTGAGGAATCCAGGATCATTAGCTTCTTTAAAATGTTTTGCTGTGGATTGTTTCAAATCACAAGCTCGTAGGTCTATGCCTATTTGGGAAGCCCGCAATTTGGGCAGCGTGTGTGCCAATAGGTCTAGTGGATTATTGATGTAACATGTACATTAATAATCGGGAAGCAATTACAGGGAGTGAATTTAATAAATAAACCAACATAGACAAAACAAGAAACACGAGTAGTGTACAGACATGAAACAGAAACAATAACGCCTGAGGAAAGAACCAAAGGGAGTGACAGATATAGGGGAGATCATCAGGAAGGTGATGGAGTCCAGGTGAGTCTCATGAGGTGTAGGTGCACATTACGATGGTGACAGATGTAATAATGAGTCAACTGGCGACAACGAGCGCCAGAGAGGAGGAGCGGGAGTAGACGTGACAATTGAGCACTGGCTGTCAGTGGAGATCATCTATCTATATGTGTGAAAATAATGTGTTTTGAGTATAATTTAAAATGTTGAGACAAGAAGAAGGGGAGGGGTATGTGGCAAAGATATAGGTGAGTCTATCTCCAGAATGGCTCAGCTGTATCCTGCCAATTCTTGTGCATTCATCGTATTATTGTGGGAATTGTTTGCCCTTTGATTTTTTTAAATCAATTCCCCATTTCATATGTCACCAGTAGTAAATGTGCCGTTAATTTGGTCCCTTTCTATTAATGCATGCAGTAACTACAGTAATTTACCGTTCTCATTCTCGGGGTGGAAACGTTGTTCACCACCTGCTACACTTGTGAGAAACAAGTTTTGATTTATTTCATAACCATCATGAAATTTGTCCATTTTTACATTGGTGTTTTGTTTAGAGTGCTCCATGTTCCTCTTTCCTGATAATGTTGAGCGAGTGCGTGTACTTGAGCATGCGTAGTAGCACCTGGACTGCTGCGCAGAAATGTAGGAAAGTGTTTTTTAACATCCATTGTGAATGATATGTTAAACTATCGTTCCTCACAGTAAACTATTTGAAAAATATTTCTAAAAATCTCTCCCTCAATAATCTTCAATCCTCAGTGTTGTTGTGACTTTGGCTATGGCTATTCAAGATCATTTATTGATTAATTACTCAAATAATGAATTCATCTAATTTATTTATCCTATCGAAATGAATAATGTAGGGTCACCATTAAGGGTTTTGATATAAAGAGGCCCATTGAATTAACTAGCAATAGTTATCATTAACCGCTATACCATTAATACATACTGTATATCATCAGTAGTCTCAATCAAGTCATTTTCCTCTATTTTCATTCTGAAAGGTTGTCGAGGTCTCAGACTTCAAGAATCCAATCACTCATTTAAGAACTTCAATGCAACAAAGGTTTCATCGGCAGATATGACAACAGGACTTTGAAGAGTTCAAAATTCTTATTTGTGGAAACAGGAGGAGTGAAGCAAAGGCTACATCAGTACGCTTTTACAGCCGTGAAACTCTAGGCTCATCCAGTGGCTAGGCTATCCATTCACATCAGAATGTAGACAATGCAATGACAGTATTAATCATGATATGTAACAAGGACAAACATCCTTACAATAATAAGTTACTGCCACCACTATTACACAGAAACAGTATCACATAAATGGGAAATTCAATGCAACAAGGTATTTACTTGAATCTGAGTGTAGTCTGGTTCAGTTGAGTTTTCGTGATGAAGGTGTAAAGTTCGTCACTACAGGTAGACCAAGGCACAGCTTGATTTTGGTTCATCATACTTTATTTAAATGTGAACCAGCAAACAAAAAAATAAACAACGAACGAAAAGCTTCGTCATGCAAAATACATGCAACCAAACAAAGACAAGATCCCACAACAGAAGGTGGGAAAAAGGGCTGCCTAAGTATGATCCCTAATCAGAGACAACGATAGACAGCTGCCTCTGATTGGGAACCATACTAGGCCAACAAAGAAAAAGAAAACATAGATATACAAAAACTAGAGTACCTACCCTAATCACACCCTGACCTAACCAAAATATAGAGAATAAACAGGGATATCTAAGGTCAGGGTGTGACGGACAGAGTGGTAGACAGAGAAAGGTCTAGGGTTCCAGGCCCAGGCGTTGGAGCTTATGGTTGAAGGAATCAACTCCCTCGCATAGGGTCGTCGTTCTTTCTCGGTTCAGTTCTCAATTTGTTCAGTCCAAAGAGACAAAGCCTGTTAAGGCACAGGGTGCAATATAATGCTGGTTCGGGTCCCCTTTTGGGAGCGATAAAACTCAGCAGTTCGTTGTGACTGAGCAGAGATTCTCAAGTGATTCTTCTGTTTGAGTAGGATGGTGCAAGTCAACATTGTGTAGGTTTCTCACAGAGACATTTTGGTTTCCAAGGAGATAGATCACTCTCTCCATTGGCCTGGCCTCACCCGCTGTAACTGATCTCATTGTTTGGAGTACGAGTCTCACGAGTCTCAATATTGGGCAAGCCAATATTGGGACAAAACCTGAAATTGTCTCACAAGTGTTCGTAGAATGTTAAAATGTGTTTTGAAAAAGGAAATATGTAGTCTGTAGAGTGCAAATATGACTATTATGACATCCATACATTTTATGTTACAGTGAAAGACCTATTACTCTTTTAATAACATGGAAAAAGAGAAGAAAAGTAACACAATGCATACTCACGTTACAGTGCCTTTGGAAAGTATTAAGACCCCTTGACTTTTTCCACATTTTGTTACACTACAGCCTTATTCTAAAGTTGATTAAATAACAAAACAGCCTCAGTAATCTACACACAACACCCAATAATGACCAAGAAAAAACAGGTTTAGAATTTTTTGCAAATGTATTAAAATAAAAAAAATTGAAATACCTTATTTACATAAGTATTCAGACCCTTTGCTATGAGACTCGAAATTGTGCTCAGGTAAATCCTGTTTCCATTGATCATCCTTGAGATGTTTCAACAACTTGATTTAGAGTTCACCTGTGGTAAATTCAATTGATTGGACATGATTTGGAAAGGCACACACCTGTGTATATCAGGTCCCACAGTTGACAGTGCATGTCAGAGCAAAAACCAAGCCATGAGGTCGAAGGAATTATCCGTAGAGCTCCGAGACAGGATTGTGTTGAGGTACAGATCTGGGGAAGGGTACCCAAAACTGTTTGCAGCATTGAAGTTCCCCCAAGAACACAGTGACCTCCATCATTGTTAAATGGAAGAAGTTTGGAACCGCCAAGACTTATCCTAGAGCTGGCCGCCCGGCCAAACTGAGCAATCGGGGGAGAAGGGCCTTGGTCAGAGAGGTGACCAAGAACCCGATGGTCACACTGACAGAGCTCCAAAGTTCCTCTGTGGAGATGGGAGAACCTTCAAGAAGGACACCGATCTCTGCAGCACTCCACCAATCAGGCCTTAATGGTAGAGTGGCATCATGCTGTGGCTGTGTTTTTCAGTGGCAGAGACTGGGAGACTAGTCAGGATCAAGGCAAAGATGAACAGAGAAAAGTACAGAGAGATCCTTGATGAAAACCTGCTCCAGAGCGCTAAGGACCTCAGACTGGGGGCGAAGGTTCACCTTCAAAAAGAACAACGGCCCGAAGCACACAGCCAAGACAATGCAAGAGTGGCTTCAGGACAAGTCTCTGAATGTCCTTAAGTGGCCCAGCTAGAGCCCGGACTTGAACCCGATCAAATAACTCTCACCTGAAAATAGCTGTGCAGCAACGCTCCCCATCCAACCTGACAGGGTTTGAGAGAATCTGCAGAGAATAATGGGAGAAACTGCCCAAATACAGGTGTGCCAAGCTTGTAGTGACTGTAACTGCTGCCAAAGCTGCTGAGTAAAGGGTCTGAATACTTATGTAAATGTGATACCTGCTTTTAATTTTTTTTTATAAACTAGCAAATATTTCCAAAAAAGCTGTTTTTGCTTTGTCATTATGGGGTATTGTGTGTAGTTTTTTTTGTTGAATCTTATCTTAGAATAAGGCTGTAACCTAACAAAGTGTGACTCACCACCTGGATTTGGTCTTACAGTATGTAGCAACATTTTAACTTCTGTTTTTTGCATTGGATAAAAGTATAGACTACAAAATAGTTTATCATACACTGCATTTGCGGAAACAATGGGAAAGTAATTCTGATATGAAAGTTGATCAACTTGTAAACTCACTTTTGAGAAAACCGTCTTTCAAAGTTTTGGTCCTACTATTGGAGAACCCTTATTTGTCTTTACCCATTCAGCATTGATCACACCCTCTTAAGCCTTAGCCCCACCCATCTCTTTAAGGTTTGATCCGTGCATTCTGTACTAACTTGCCCGCTACTTCCAGACATCTAAGAGAGAGAGAACAGCCCACTGAACATTACTCATCCTAGCAGAGCTAGTTAGGCTGTTACAGTATGTTATCCAGAGCGTTGGTGACTGCAACTGTGCTGTCAGATTGTCCTTTTCGTAAATGCAGAGCGTTTCGTGTTCAGAGCGCACTCTGGACAAAAAGTAGGGTTGCTCCTGAAAGCTTTGACCTCACAGCGACAGTCAAGCACCCAAGCTAACTGGCTACCATGGCTAGCTACTTCTATTCACATAATGAGAGAACACCACACGGACTCTTTTACTCCCCCTAGCAGTGTTATCCACAGCATCGGTGACTGTAACACTGCTGCTGGGAACATTTGAATTAATCTTTGTTGCCGACGTTTACTGACACCGGACGTATGGGTGTTGAGCGTTCAAAATTGCATCAGTTATTCTGCGCTCTGGCACACTAAAACGAGAATATTTTGTTAAGAAATGTAGCTAGATAGCTAGCTAGGTAAACAATGAATCCACAATGCATGACATAACATTAGTTAGCGAGCCAGCCAGCTAACGTTAGCTAACAGTACACTTGAAATTAAACCACTTTCTGTCAAAATTAGAAATGTGTAATATCTGAAAATGTAGCTAGCAAGACTATTTTACCAGTATACATCATGGTTGGATGCATACACTTTACCTTGACATTAGGTTTATGCAGTTTTACTACACAATACATTTAAAAAAAGCCAAGTTTGACACGATTACCTTGGCATACTGACCAGCTCCAATAGACAGACGCCTGCTACATGGCAGACAAATCCAAACTCATCTCTTGGCTTGTCCAGCCCACTCATAATCTCAGACAATCATGGCTAGCGGGAAGGTTGCCCTCTTTTTCAGTGGCTAAACCAACTGGGCTCGTAATTTAACAATTTTATTTGTATTTACAGATGGCATACAAGTTTGATATTAAGGTACATGAAGTTCACATGTCCGAGAAGGCATTTCTGCCAAAAAAACACATTTTGCTAAAAAACAGCTCTCCTGTGAATTCGTGACTTGCGACATGCGCCTAGTTTCCTGAATCGGATCACGTGTGAATAAAGTCAAGTTTAGAATCCTTTCCGAAAGCACTGTATATAAACATCTTGAGTCCAACAGTTCCAATACAGTGAAGAAAACGTATTTTAATTGAATTTTAGCCCTCTTAGCTCCATTTTATCTTCCTTACATAGAGTGGGAGGAGAAATTTGGCTCTGGCGCCCTAAGATCTCTAATAACCCAACGGTCTTATCACATGTGAGTTGTAAAAGACGTCCTGTTCTTTGTCTCTTGTCCCCCTCAGTCCATTTAGAGTCGTAAAGGGAGCAGTTGATTTGTCTTGTGATAGGCTTGAAAGGGGGTTGTCAAATACAGAAAGGTAAACTCTTGGCCTGGAATCTGGTACATAAAAAAACCCTGTTCTCCACCGCAACAGTGTGAAAGAGCACTGGAAGTTATAGGCCTACTGCTGCATTGGCCTATAAGCTAGATGTTCCATGCACTCATTTCTTTAGCCACCAATGGATCACGGTGTATCAACGTGTCCATATGTCAGACACTGGTGATCTCGCATTAGTTTACTTTTAACTTTTAGTTTTTTATCATTTTAATTCAGATTTTAGGATTAATCACATGACAATGATTTTGAGAAATGAAAACATTATCATAGAAATAAAACTGTTCCATGAAAATGAGCATATGAAAACCATAACTGGCACGCAGAATGGTAGAAATGGTAGGATAATTGTAAGCTTCCCCAAACTTGAAACTCACGCGCCATCTATGAAGTTTTTATAAATAAATTGCCTCCATTTTTCCATGGTTGGATTTTGCCTATAGGCTACTTTGAAGCAAGGTAAGACATGCCTCATAATAATATGTTTCAAACTATTAAGCATGTTTTCAAAATGCACACTGCCACCAGCTCACATTGTTAAGTGGTGGGTAATGCGCAGATAGCCTGTTGCCTGAACTTGAATGGTGAATGGGAGGCATGCTTCAATTATAAGTTGAAAAATAGAAATAGTAGCTATTTTCAATCATGCACCAAAACAGAGGGGATTGCATTTAGAATTGTTACGCAATGAATGGGCTTATAAACTCACGTTTTACTCCACCAGGAGCACTGTACTCCATCAGGAGCACAGTGTTCAGTACAACAAGAGAAATAAAATAGTTATCAGCTGAACATAACCATATGCCAGCAGAAGGGAGGGCAGTAGCAGGTGACAACTATGTAGCCAATTGAATTAGAATAGATCTGTTCCAGGATTTTTTAGTAATTCCTTTACTGATTTACTTTACTATTTTTCATATTAAGCAGATGGTCGATCCAGAGCGCCTTTTCACCCCGGGGACTCAGGCTTTGAACCAGCAAACTTTCGGTTACAGACACAATGCTCTTAACTGTTAGGCTACCTGCCTGCCCGTATTTCATAAACAAACTTGATATCAATAAAAACACTAACTAATTGGTAGAGCTACCTTAACTTGTTACTTTACTTCAGGATTTTTGTGTTTTGATGTATTTCTTATACCTTTTAAGATTTTTTTCTGGTAGATGTTGTCTAAGATCCATTTTCCATCTGTTTGACCAAAAGTCAAAGCCTTTGCTTATTCCAAATTTGTGGGATGGAAAATTGTAAAAATGTATATTTCCCTTAATGTCTAAAAATATAGACTCTTAGCTTTAATTTGACACCCATTTTGACATGCTCCTTTAAATTTCACGTTGGTGCTCATGGAAATGCCCAGCTCACAATGGTTTCAGAAAAACTCTTCAGTCCGTAAGCCTTTTAATACTATTACATGGAGGTTTATGGCCACTATCCATCAATGGGATCTAAACTTAGAGAACTTAGGGAGTACTATTTAGTTTTCTTTCCCCAAGTCTTGATGGCGATATTCCATGACAGATGAGCAAATTCACCTGAGAAGCTTCCTCACTGAATGCTGTAGGATGAGACAGCTTGTGCTTCTACGGACTAAGAGACGAGGAGCAGTTGAAGTGAAAAGTTCATATGAGGAGAGAAGGTGAAGCCCTTTTTTATAAAAGCAACCTTGATGTTTCTGTAATCCTAGCTTTCATCGTAATCCTCCATCTCTTCATGCTGACAGAAGAATTGAGGTGTTATCTGACCATCTCCACAGTGTGTGGGGTTTTATCTCCAGCCCAGTGTTGTGTGTACTCTCATGGTATATTATTGGACACATGGTTGGGGACGATATGGTTCATGGAGTGGTAATGGTGTTGATTGGCCAGAGAGTAAAAAGAGATGTAGGATATTTTTTAACATTATGAAGTCATGTTGTCTGTCTGGTCTGGCTTTTAACAGTATTGGTTCATAAAATGTATATTATAAAGATTTACCAGGATGACTGATAATCTTTATCCTGTTCCAATGACACAGCCCTCCCACTGGACACAGATGTCAGTTTAACATCATGTTTCGATTTTAATTTGGTTGAGTTGTCGACCAACATGAATTCAATGTGAAATCAACAACAAATGTCACCATGTTATTGAATTTAGGTTAAAAGTTGTGTGAAAACAATTGGAAATAACCGTATGTTGATGACTTTTTGCAAATCCAATTTGTTTTCCACGTTGATTCAACGTCATCACAGACTTTTTGGGAATTGAAATGAAGTGGAAACAACATTGGTTCATCCAGTTTTTGCCCATTTGGGTTGTATAAATCTCAACACATATGACAGAACCTGCTAGTGTGTGAAGTGAACGCATGTAAAAGGGAAGATAGAAAACCAACGAGACGTTTTGTCAGGTTCACAGATGACCACAAGGGGACATCACAACCCTCCGTGTGATTCTAAGAACACATGACAGAAATAAGGAGTGTGAAGCCTACATTTTAGGCTGTGACACTGTTTGTGCATCAGCTTCCTCTTTGTTTTCCACTCGCTACTCTGACGTTTTCATTCACTCGCGGGAAAATGATGCTCTCCTCCTGGGTACAATGTACGCACTATGTTAATTCGAAGAAAAACAACTTCTCTCTTCATGTGAGTAGTCGTGAGTCTGGAGGTTAGCTAACTCTGTCTCAGGAAGCTGTGTGTTTATTAATATACAATATCATAGCGGGTGTGTATTTTAGATGGGATTTATCATCATCTCCCCTCTGTCTTAAATTGATTATTAATTTTGTGTACTGTATGTAGGGGAGAGTTGTGAGTTGAGGCATTTTTTCCATTCAGCATTACTCCCGCAAGGGAAATATAGTATTTTTTCTAACAAAGATATTTACATATATTTCAAGATGTTGTGTATCCCTGGAAATAATCAGAATTCATGTAAATTGAGCCGCAGGACTGCATATGTTAAACCGACACGCATTTCTGTGCTGATTGAAAAATTACCACTACTTTTATCTTCATTTTTCAAGCACAATTCAACACAATCACAATTGATTTTTTTGTATTTTTATTATTTTAAGCATTAACACAGCCTTAACACCTAACAAACACTGTATTTAAAAAAAAACACTTTTAATATAGGCCAGGCCCTGTTTTTGACCTTGTATCCCAGTGATAATCCCTTGCATTATGCCTTGGAAAAAAACACTTCAATTTGCCATTGGCTCAACCATTGGCTCAATGTACCCCATGACTACTGGCTCAACTTAACCCAAGGCAAATATTTTGTCTATAGCCCAAACAGCTACAAGGATGCACTTTCATGCTAGGTTTAGGACCTCATATTCAAGCTTATAAAGACCCCCAACTGATTTATAGAACAATCCTAAAATGATCTACTTTGGTTTAGATACAAGAATCATGATACCTCTAACACAGTAAATTAATATGACTTGGTGAAAATCCGTTTTTTGGACCAAACTTGCTTACCACTTTTCCCATGTGGTTTCTTCCTTCACAAACTCCATAAAATGATGAACTCTTTTTAAATATATGGTCAACATTTTTACATTTTCATTTTATTAATTTAGCACACACTCTTATCCAGTGTGACTTACAGTTTGTGCATTCATAGCTACTGTAGGTGGGACAACCACATATCACAGTCACAGTAAGTCAATGTTTTAAATAAAGTAGCTGTAAGTGAAGTCAGAGCTAGTAAAGGGGGGAAAAAGTCAAGTGCGAGTGTTAGTTCACAAAATTGTTATTTATGGGAGGACTTTATGGTTTCCTAGAAACAAGGATGGCTCAACTTACCCCTTTGGCTCAACTTACCCCACTCTCCCTTATGTATCTGTGTAATATTGATCCCTTATGTTGAGAGATTTCTTTAGTAAACGATAAACTTGTGATCACAAAAAGAGTAAAAAACACATGGGTATTGCATAATAAAACAGATAGTCAGATGTTTTCTCTTTTATGAGAGTTAAAATACATGGTTCTCTCCTGGATACTCTTCAATCGGTCCTCTCTTGGCCACAACTCCCATTCAGTCCAGTGGGGTAGTCAACTTAATCAACACAAATACTACTAAATACTGGTAGATATTTACAGAGAAAAATAACTACATCTTCAGGAATTTAATGTGTTGATGTCTTTTATGTGGTTGACCACAAATAATACATGTGTCAGATATTAGCTCCATAAGTCATCGGTCCATAAGTGTTTTCACTGAAGGCACAACATCTCGAGCAATAGCAGTAGATTGGCCAATCTATGCAACCAGATACACTTATCAATGCCACATCAGAAACATGTTGTGTTGTGTTAGTATTGGGAAATTCCACAGTAAGAGAATACAACGATGCAACTATCGTTGTATTAGGACGATTGTTTAACAATTTCCACTGAAAACATTTCAAAAACACTGAAACGTTTCAAAAACACATTTGCTTGAAGAACACTGCAGATGCAACGTTTAGTAAAAGAAGGATGGCACAAACAGGACAAACCGTTATTCTGTTACCAAACTTTGCATCTGCTGTTCTTCAAGTAAATGAGTCAGTGGAAATGGTTCAAAGTAGTCCTTGAACATAGAGTTGTATGGTTGAACTTTGCAGTCATTGTTTTTGTTTGGCATACGTTTTAAAGTGAAAAGTCTCAGCATCATTCTGTCAAAGTGGAATTGCCTTATCGTTAATAAACTCTATTAGTGTACCGTGCCAAGTGATTGCAAAGTATGTGATCGAACATTTTAGCTTCAAGTGACATTTTCTATTGGACAATCAATGCATTACAATGACCATATTGTCAACTCCTGACCTGCAGTGTTGCAGTAAGTTGAATTGTGTGTATTGGGCAACAATATGGACTTGTATAGGTACTGAGTTGCTGTGTAATAATACTCCAATGTTGTGGCTATGACAGCTGCACCCTTAAAATATATAAAAACATGCAAGTGCAGAATAGAAACACAATGTAAGGTATTTATATCATTGCTACACTAGACTGAGATAGCGTACTACAAGAGCCTTTTCATACCGATACACCTCTACTTTTCAGACCATGAAAGGTGTGAAGACTAGTTATGATAGTGAATGGTGAGTGATAAACAGAAATGCTCAAAGCTGTATAGAAATACTTGATAAGATTAGTTCATTCATAATGGAGTGCATATATTTATATTTTGTTATGCTAGAAAAGTCACAAAACTTTATGATGTTGATGTATTGGGTATGTGTCCTTTACTCATCTCCTATGCTTCATTGCTATCTTTAGGTGAAATTACTGATTTTCAATTAGTTCACCCCCCCCACCAAAAAAAAAAAATATTTGGAGAAAATACTGAGTTCTATTCTTTTATGAGATCCACTCTTACTCGGTATTCCCATCTTATCAACGTACAATACAGTGGTCCGTAAGCCACTCAACAAACTGCCTACCACTTGTCCCAAGGATTGCATGAGAGCATGGTTGGGGACACATTCTCACAGCTTCTCAAGGCACCTGGTTTCTACTGTATGTCTTTTCTTCTTAGACTGTTTACTACTTGGCTGTGGGAACACTAGAGTGTCCGGTTCCAAGAAGTCCCTCACCCTTTCTCCCCCATTTAGAACACTGGATGGGTACTGGATGTGTCACTAAGAGTCTCAAGGCAGAGGTCATATTCTCCTCCCCAGAAACTCTGAAAGCCAATGGTATTTTATTCCAGAGAAAGTTGTTGTACAGATATGGTCTGTCTATCTGTCTGTCTATGATCTTTTTATTTAGACTATTTATTTACACTTTTTATTTAGACTATGGGACAAAATCATTAAAGATTACTTTGTCTGCAATAATTATGACCATTGGTTTATCTTTCTAAGAAATGGTGATGTTCAAATGTATTTGTTTAAATCACTGTTTAATTGATTGGTGGTTTGTTTGTCTCTCAGTTGGAGTAAACATTTTACAAATAATGTCATATTGTCATATTGTGTTTCCACACTCTTTACTTTTTTAATTGACTTGTAAAATGTTGATTGGTTACAGCTATATAAGACAAATATAGTAGTAATTAGTCATTTGAAATATGGAGTCAATGTGGTTTAGAATGAGGTCTATATATCTTTATGTTTGTCCTTAGTTATCAAACCTGCAGTCTTGCTTAAGTCAGTTCCATCAAATAATTTTAAAGGCCTAATTCCACTTCAAATGATAACCAATTGGTTTGGAATTTACCCTTACTTTGCAATCATCTTCTTAATTAACCAGCTCCTGGTACTTCTCGGATCTCAGGAAGCGGCCGAAGGAGTCCTTCTCCATCAGAGCATAAATTCTCTTCTGGGCCAGGTCAAAGGTTGTGGAGGAAAGGTCAACCAGATTCCTCAGGGTCACATCCTTGGTGTAATGATCAATGTTCACCTTAAGGGAGGAAAAGTGAGAAGTATGGGAGGGAGGAGAGAGTCAGACAGTCAGAGACAGAGAGAGAGACAGAGAGAGACGGAGACAGGAAGGATAAGGTAAGTCTGGGCTTCCACAACAAATACAACAATAGTACACATTTGCTTGCCACGTTTTCTGTCACCTCTCTGGGTCCCTCGGTCTGGATGAAGTCCTCATAGATCTTTCTGGCTTTCACAGTCATCTTCATGGGAGACTTGGTCTTTTTGAAGTTCTCACAGGCCACCCAGAACTCAATGTTCTCCTCACTGAACTCAGAGCGCAGGAAGCCACGGAACATGGCCAGGCCATCTGGGAGATGGAGAGATAGAGGAGATGGGAAAATTAAATGATCAGAGAGAGAGTGAGTGGGGGAAGAGGGAAAAAGAGCAGAGAGCAAAGAGCAAAGAGAGAGAAAGTAGAGACAGAGTGAAATAGAGAGACAGTGAGTTGTTCCCATATTTTAACACAGAGGGCATTTGGCCAATCCTCCAACATCTCCCCTGAGTCCTGAATTCCAGAGACATGCTGCCACTGTGCCTCTGTTATGATAGGATGATGATAAGCTCCAATGGCTGAGTGTTTACAATATCAGAGTTGGGGGTTGGATTCTTACATGGCCCGCTAATCCTCAATATGTGTTGCTGAAGTGAAAACACAATGGGCCTGACTGTATATACAGTATACTGATCAAACATATAAGACAACATGTAAAGTGTTGGTCTCATGTTTCATAAGGTATAATAAAAGATCCCAGAAATGTTCCATTAGCACAGAAAGCTTATTTCTCTCAAATGTTGTTTACAAATGTGAATAAATCCCTGTTAGTGAGCATTTCACCTTTGCCATTTCTCCTGACAGGTGTGGCATATCAAGAAGCTGATTAAACCACATGATCATACATATGTGTACCTTGTGCTGGGGACAATTAAAGGACACTTTAAGATGTGCAGTTTGTCACACAACACAATGCCACAGATGTTTCAAGTTTTGATGGAGCGTGCATTTGGCATGCTGACTGCAGGAATGTCCACCAGAGCTGTTGCCAGAGAATTTAATGTTCATTTCTCTACCATGTAACCACGCCAGCCCAGGACCTCCACATCCGGCTTCTTCACCTGCGGGGTTGTCTGAGACCAGCCACCTGGACGGCTGATGAAAGTGAGGAGTACTTCTGTCCATTATAAAGCTCTTTTTGTAGGGAAAACCTCCTTGGCCTATGCCCTCCCAGGCCCACCTATGGCTGCGCCCTTGCCCAGTCATGTGAAATTCATAAATTAGGGCCTAATACATTGTTTTCAATTAACTGATTTCCTTATATGAACTGTGACTCAGTACATTTGTTGAAATTGTTGCATGTTGCTTTTATATTTTTGTTTAGTATAAATAAATAACCAGAACCCTGATCCAGCAACTTCCCTTGACTCAAAAAAACACCTGACCTCTTTTTGGAAAAATCTCTTTGCTTTCATCTATCCAGGGACTCTACTATAGTGGGATTGCAGAGAGCTGAAGCGCATAGAGTGTAAAAATCATCTGTCCTCGGTTGCAACACTCACTACCGAGTTCCAAAATGCCTCTGGAAGCAATGTCAGCACAATAACTGTTCATTGGGAGCTTAATGAAATGGCGAAGCAGCCTCATACAAGCCTAAGATCACCATGCGCAATGCCAAGCGCCAGCTGGTGTGGTGTAAAGCAAGCTGCCATTGGACTCTGGAGCAGTGGAAATGTGTTCTGAGGAGTGATGAATCACGATTCACCATCTGGCAGTCCGACGGATGAATCTGGGTTTGGCGGATGCCAGGTGAACGCTACCTACTTGAATGCATAGTGCAAACTGTAAAGTTTGGTGGATGAGGAATAATGGTCTGGGGCTGTTTTTCATGGTTTGGTCTAGGCCCCATAGTTCCAGTTAAGAGAATCTTAACGTTACAGCATACAATGACATTCTAGACGATTTTGTGCTTTCAACTTTGTAGCAACATTTTGGGGAAGGCCCTTTCCTGTTTCGGCATGACAATGCCCCTGTGCACAAAGCGAGGTCTATACAGAAATGTTGTGTTGAGATCGTGTGGAAGAACTTGACTGGTCAGCACAGAGCTCTGACCTCAACCCCATCAAACACATTTGGGAGGATTTGGAACACAGACTGAAAGCCAGGCCTAATCGCCCAACCTCAGTGCCCGTCCTCACTAATGCTCTTGTGGCTGAATGGAAGCAAGTCTCCGCAGCAATGTTCCAACATCTAGTGGCAAGCCTTCCCAGAAGAAAGGACATTATTATAGCAGGAAAGGGGGGACCAACTCCCCATTACTTCCCATGATTTTGGTTGTGTTCAACGAGCAGGTGTCCATATACTTTTGGTCAAGTAGTGTATCTGTATTCAATAGACGGTTCTGATTGAAAAGTGTTTTTTTTTTGCAGCGTGGAGCAGTTCCCAGGAAAACATTTAATGCAATTGTTAGATGCTACCACACCCACCTCCAAATCAAAATACTGCTGTAGATGTCAATGTTTGCTCGCACATGCTCCGTTTTACTTCCTGTCTGGCAGCATGGTGCCTGTATTGCGACGCTGATTAGCTAGGACAAACAGGTGTGAAACACAGGCGAGCGCAGAAAATGAGAACACAATATGAAATTCATGTTTGGTTTTGATTTGGAGGAGGGTGGTAGCATCTAAAATTTGGATTTAATATGAAACAGCAAATGTGTTTTCAAGGCTTACTTACTTAATACAGACTTTAGGTTCACAGATGGATTATAAAATGTTAGTTCTCCCAGGAGATCTCTCTGCATAACGATAATGAATACCATCAGACTTAATGTTAATTCTAGTCGGTCTGCTCAGTATTTCGTGTAAAGTATCATATGATTGAGTTAAGAAACATATGGTTTTCTAGAAGACCTCATGGCTTTTCACAAGGACTTATTTGGTGTGTGTGTGTGTGTGTATTTCTGGGCGTACTTACAGCTGTTGGTCAGCACATGGTCCAGGGACTCACGCCACTGAGCAGCCTCTTCAGGAACGGGCCTGTTCAACACACAAACACAATATAACAGTTAAACAACACACACCTTACCCTTGATTAAACAGTTTGTGACCCACAGCCTATTAATACAGCACCCTGTAAGGTCATTGAGGTTTAGAGGTCCTCGATTGTTCTCCCCCTAATACACACACACACACACACACACACACACACACACACACACACACACACACACACACACACACACACACACACACACACACACACACACACACACACACACACACACACACACACACACACACACACACACACACCCTGCAGCAAAACCTACATCAAAGCCATCCATAACAAAGTAATCAGATCAAAGTTGTGTACATACAAAACGTGGTGACCACGTCGTTATCTAATTTAATAACCATATTTTATTGGCTCCTGCCAAACCCCTCTCAATAATCATAAGCTGTGAAATACAGTTTGACAGAACAAACCCTACATCATTTGAAGTCACGTGAAGTCATATGGGTGTGATATTTATGCCCAGGTTGTGAAGTCCCGCCCCCTCATAAATCACAAGATTTTGCCGCTAAGCATTTTGGAAACTAAGCATTGCCAAACTGTCCAGACCCACATCACCAGCCCCTCCCCACCAATACACACAATCACACAAACCTCCCTCCTGACTAACCCATCACCACTTCAAACATTTTCACTGGTTAAGAAAATTGGACAATGTGTATTACCCAGACATGGAACACCCATCCTAACTAACCCATCATACCAACCCCCACGTGTCACCATAGTCCCCAATACAATACCCCCTTTACCAACACAATAGTCTCTTTCACCCCACCAACACCTTTCACAACATATCTGCACACAGACACTAGGACCCCTTCTAACATCCACAATACTATAATCAGAACAGTGGGGTGTGATGTTTACATACAACACGTGGTAAAAAAACTAAAAAACACAAGGGTGTCATATTCATCTCCACTTTGTGAAGCCCTGGCCACCCAGAACAATGGGGTTGATATTTACATACAACACGTGGGTGTGATATTAACATCCTGGTGTGAAGTCACACCTGGGTGTGATTTTTAAATCATAGGCGGAAGCCCCCCCCCCCCATAAATCAACGAGATGAGGATTAAAGTTTCACAGAAGCCACCCTACAATAACTACTAACACATATAGTACAAGCAAACACACAGCCAGAGATGTTAAGCTATTGATGGTAGCTCAGCATGGTGATAATAGTTTCCCATCAGCATGATACCTGCCATTGCATCAACTAGTGCAAGAGAGAGCCCTGCAGCATCTAACCATAATTGATGGCTGTACTACTGAGCTAGTAGGGAAAATAGTCATTATGTAAGAGGTTCCACAAGTAAGTGGATGATCTCTCTCGTTCTCATTATATTTTATCCAGAGTGAATTACAGGTGCAATTAGGGTTAAGTGCCTTGCTCAAGGGAACATCAAAAGATTTTTCACCTTGTAGCTGGTTTGAATCCCTGAGCTGACGTTTCAGTTACTGGTATATGGCCGAATACAAACAGTGTAGTCATTCCCTCCGCCAGGCAATCAAACAAGCGAAACGTCAATATAGAGACAAAGTGGAGTCGCAATTCAACGGCTCGCACACAAGACGTATGTGGCAGGGTCTACAAACAATCACGTACTAAAAAATGAAAACCAGCCATGTTACAGACACCGACGTCTAAACACCTTGTTTGCCTGCTTTGAGGATAATACAGTGCCACCAAAGTGGTCCGCTACCAAGGACTGTGGGCTCTCCTTCTCCGTGGCTGACGTGAGTAAGACATTTAAACATGTTAACCCTTGCCGCGTCCTCAGAGCACGCGCAGACCAGTTGGCTGGTGTGTTTAGGAACATATTCAATCTCTCCCTATCTCAGTCTGCTGTCCCCACATGCTTCAGGATGGCCACCATTGTTCTTGTACCCAAGAAGGCAAAGTTAACTGAACTAAATGACTATCGCCCTGTAGCACTCACTTCTATCATCATGAAGTGCATTGAGAGACTAAACAAGGATCATATCACCTGCACCTTACCTGTCACCCTAGACCCACTGCAATTTGCATACTGCCCCAATAAGTCCACAGACGATGCAATCGCCATCACACTGCACACTGCCCTATTCCATCTGGACAAGAGGAATACCTATGGAAGAAAGCTGTTCATTGACTACAGCTCAGCAGTCAAAACCATAGTACTCTCCAAGCTCATCTTAAGCTTGAGGCCCTGGGTCTCAACCCAACCCCATGCAATTGGGACCTGGACTTAGGAGGAACTATTGGATATAAGAGCAACGTCAACTCACCATCATTACGATCAGGAATACGACTTTCCCGAAGCAGATCCTCTGTTTTGCCCACCACCCAGGACAATGGATTGGATCCCAGCCGGCAAACCAAAACAAAGACGCCGTAAAAGGGGCAGACGAAGCGATCTTCTGGTCAGGCTCCGGAGACGGGCATATCACGCACCGCTTCCGAGCATACTACTCGCCAATGTCCAGTCTCTTGACAACAAGGTAGATGAAATCTGAGCACGGGTAGCATTCCAGAGAGACATAAGAGACTGTAACGTTCTTTGCTTCACAGAAACATGGCTCACGCTATCGGAGTCGGTACAGCCAGCTGCTTTCTTCACGCATCGCACCGACAGAAATAAGCATCTTTCTGATAAGAAGAAGGACGGGGAGGGGGGTATGCCTTATGATTAACGAGACGTGGTGTGATCATAACATCATACAGGAACTCAAGTTCTTCTGTTCACCTGACTTGGTATTCCTCACAATCAAATGTTGACCGCATTATCTACCAAGATAATTCTCTTCGATTATAATCACAACCACATTTATTCCCCCCCAAGCAGACACATCGATGGCCCTGAACGAACTTCATTTGACTATGTAAATTGGAAACACATATCCTGAGGCTGCATTCATTGTAGCTGGGTATTTTAACAAGGCTAATCTGAAAACAAGACTCCCTAATTTCTATCAGCATATTGATTGTGCAACCAGGGCTTGTAAAACCCTGGATCATTGTTATTCTAACTTCCGCGATGCATATAAGGCCCTACCCCGCCCTTCTTTCGGAAAAGCTGATCACGACTCCATTTTGTTGCTTCCAGCCTATAGACAGAAACTAAAACAGGAATCTCCCACGCTCAGGTCTGTTCAACGCTGGTCCGACCAATCTGATTCCACACTTCAAGATTGCTTCGATCACGTGGACTTGGATATGTTCCGTATTGCGTCAAACAACAACATGACGAATACACTGATTCGGTGAGCAAGTTTATTAGCAAGTGCATCGGCGATGTCGTACCCACAGCAACTATTAAAACATTTCCAAACCAGCAGCATTCGTGCAAAACTGAAAGCACAAACCACTGCTTTTAATCATAGCAAGGTGACCGGAAACATGACTGAATACAAACAGTGTAGCTATTCCCTCCACAAGGCAATCAAACAAGCTAAGCGTCAGTATAGAGACAAAGTAGAGTCGCAATTCAACGGCTCAGACACAAGAGGTATGTGGCAGGGTCTACAGTCAATCACGGATAACTAAAAGAAAACCAGCCCCGTCGCGGACCAGGATGTCTTGCTCCCAGACAGACTACAGCTCAGCATTTAACACCATTGTACCCTCGAAACTTGTCATCAAGCTCAAGATCCTGGGTCTCGACCCCGCCCTGTGCAACTGGGTACTTCCTGACTGGCCGCCCCCAGGTGGTGACGGTAGGTAACAACATCTCCACCCCGCTGATCCTCAACACTGGGGCCCCACAAGGGTGCGTTCTGAGCCCTCTCCTGTACTCCCTGTTCACCCACGACTGCATGGCCATGCACGCTTCCAACTCAATCATCAAGTTTGCAGACGACACTACAGTGGTAGGCTTGATTCCCAACAAGGACGAGACGGCCTAAATGGAGGAGGTGAGGGCCCTCGTAGTGTGGTGTCAGGATAATAACCTCACACTCAACGTCAACAAAACAAAGAAGATGATCGTGGATTTCAGGAAACAGCAGAGGGAGCACCCCCCTATCCACATCGACGGGACAGTAGTGGAGAGGGTAGTATGTTTTAAGTTCCTCAGCGTACACATCACGGACAAACTGAATTGGTCCACCGACACAGACAGCGTGGTGAAGAAGGCGCAGCAGCGCCTCTTCAACCTCAGGAGGCTGAAGAAATTTGGCTTGTCACCAAAAGCACTCACAAACTTTTACAGATGCGCAATCGAGAGCATCCTGTCGGGCTGTATCACCGCCTGGTACGGCAACTGCTCCGCCCAAAACCGTACGACTCTCCAGAGGGTAGTAAGGTCTGCACAACGCATCACCGGGGGCAAACTACCTGCCCTCCAGGACACCTACACCACCCAATGTCACAGGAAGGCCATAAAGATCATCAAGGACAACAACCACCCGAGCAACTGCCTGTTCACCCCGCTATCATCCAGAAGGCGAGGTCAGTACAGGCGCATCAAAGCAGGGACCGAGAGACTGAAAAACAGCTTCTATCTCAAGGCCATCAGACTGTTAAACAGCCACCACTAACATTGAGCGGCTGCTGCCAACATACTGACTCAACTCCAGCCACTTTAATATTGTAAAAGTTGATGAAAAATGTATCACTAGCCACTTTAAACAATGCCACTTCATATAATGTTTACATACCCTACATTACTCATCTCATATGTATATACTGTTCCTGATACCATCTACTGCATCTTGCCTACGCCGTTCTGTACCATCACTCATTCATATATTTTTATGTACATATTCTTCATTCCTTTACACTTGTGTGTATAAGGTAGTTGTTGTGAAATTGTTAGGTTAGATTAGTCGTTGGTTATTACTGCATTGTCGGAACTAGAACCACAAGCATTTCGCTACTCTCGCATTAACATCTGCTAACCATGTGTATGTGACAAATACAATTTTATTTTATTTGACGCGCCGCCTCCGGTGGTGAAGGTAGGATACAACATCTCCACTTTGCTGATCCTCAACACTCCACAACGGTGCGTGCTCAGCCCCCTCCTGTACTTCTTGTTTACCCATGACTGCACACCTCCAACTCGATCATCAAGTTTGCAGATGACACAACAGTAGTAGGCTTGATCACCAACAACGATGAGACAGCCTATAGGGAGGAGGTGAGGGCACTCAGAGTGTGGTGTCAGAATAGCAAACTCTCACTCAACATCAACAAAACAAAGGAGATGATCGTGGACTTCAGGAAACAGCAGGGGGAGTACCCTCCTATCGAAGGACAGCAGTGGAGAAGGTGGAAAGTTTTAAGTTCCTCGGCGTACACATCACTGCCAAACTGAAATGGTCAACCCACACAGACAGTGTAGTGAAGGAGGCTGAAGAAATTTGGCTTGGCACCTAAAACCCTCACAAAATTGTACAGATGCACAATTGACAGCATCTTGTCCGGCTGTACCACCACCTGGTATTGCAATTGCACTGTCCGCAACTGCAGGGTTCTCCAAAGGGTGGTGCGGTCTGCACAACGCCCCACCGGAGGCAAAATACCTGCCCTCTAGGACACCTGCAATGCCCGATGTCCCAGGAAGGCCAAAAAGATCATCAACGACAACAACCAACCGAGGCACTGCCTGTTCACCCAGCTACCATCCAGAAGGCGAGGTCAGTACAGGTGCATTAAAGCTGGGAACGAGAGACTGAAAAATAGCTTCCATCTCAAGGCCATCAGACCGTTAAACAGCCATCACTAACACAGAGAGGCTGCTGCTTACATACAGACGTCAAATCATTGGCCACTCTAATGAATGGATCACTAGTCACTTTATTAATGGCACTTTAATAATGATATTTACATACAGTGCCTTGAAAAAGTATTCATCCCCTTTGTATTTTTCTATTTTGTTGCATTACAAACTGTAAATTAAATAGATTTTTATTTGGATTTCATATGATGGACACACACAAAATAGTCCAAATTGGTGAAATGAAACAAATAACTTGTTTCAAAAAATAAATAAGAATTAAAAACAGAAAAGTGGTGCGTGCATAGGTATTCACCCACAATTACCTTCAGAAGTCACATTGACCAATGTCAATTGACAAGGTTGGCAGCAGAGAAGTTTCTATATGTTTCCTTCCTTTGAGGAGCACAGAGATGTAACTGATGCACTCTGTAGCCATGCTGTTCTAAGGTGTTTGCGGGAGTGTGTGTGGGAGTGTGTGCGAGAGAGTATGTGTTCATGTTTGTGTATGTGAGGGCTGTCTGAGGGAAGGAGAAAGTTACACTACTCACTTCTGAAGCTTCTCTGGCTTCTTCTCTGGTTTCTCGGGGTAGGGGATAATCAGGTCAATGCCATTCTCAGGCTTCTGGAGGAGAACCCCCAACTTAGACTTGAACTCTTTAGCCCTGAGAAAGAAAACATAAGGAAGGGCATTAAGGATGATGCTGTAATTTTTTTAATGACACACATTCAGGAAATTGCCCTTGCTAGAAGCATGTGTTTCAGACATAAGGACGTGGATGGCTGCAAACTTTCTACTTTTAAACTCGGACAAAACAGAGATGCTTGTTCTAGGTCCCAAGAAACAAAGAGATCTTCTGTTGAATCTGACAATTAATCTTAATGGTTGTACAGTCGTCTCAAATAAAACTGTGAAGGACCTCGGCGTTACTCTGGACCCTGATCTCTCTTTTGAAGAACATATCAAGACCATTTCAAGGACAGCTTTTTTCCATCTACGTAACATTGCAAAAATCAGAAACTTTCTGTCCAAAAATGATACAGAAAAATTAATCCATGCTTTTGTCACTTCTAGGTTAGACTACTGCAATGCTCTACTTTCCGGCTACCTGGATAAAGCACTAAATAAACTTCAGTTAGTGCTAAATACGGCTGCTAGAATCCTGACTAGAACCAAAAAAAATTATCATATTACTCCAGTGCTAGCCTCTCTAGACTGGCTTCCTGTCAAAGCAAGGGCTGATTTCAAGGTTTTACTGCTAACCTACAAAGCATTACATGGGCTTGCTCCTACCTATCTCTCTGATTTGGTCCTGCCGTACATACCTACACGTACGCTACGGTCACAAGACGCAGGCCTCCTAATTGTCCCTAGAATTTCTAAGCAAACAGCTGGAGGCAGGGCTTTCTCCTATAGAGCTCAATTTTTTTGAACGGTCTGCCTACCCATGTCAGAGACGCAAACTCGGTCTCAACCTAGGGCTAGGGTCAGTTTGTTATATCTGGAGTACTTCTCCTGTCCTATTCGGTGTCCTGTGTGAATCTAAGTGTGCGTTCTCTAATTCTCTCCTTCTCTCTTTCTTTCTCTCTCTCGGAGGACCTGAGCCCTAGGACCATGCCCCAGGACTACCTGACATGATGACTCCTTGCTGTCCCCAGTCCACCTGGCCGTGCTGCTGCTCCAGTTTCAACTGACCTGAGCCCTAGGACCATGCCCCAGGACTACCTGACATGACGACTCCTTGCTGTCCCCAGTCCACCTGACCGTGCTGCTGCTCCAGTTTCAACTGTTCTGCCTTATTATTATTCGACCATGCTGGTCATTTATGAACATTTGAACATCTTGGCCATGTTCTGTTATAATCTCCACCCGGCACAGCCAGAAGAGGACTGGCCACCCCACATAGCCTGGTTCCTCTCTAGGTTTCTTCCTAGGTTTTGGCCTTTCTAGGGAGTTTTTCCTAGCCACCGTGCTTCTACACCTGCATTGCTTGCTGTTTGGGGTTTTAGGCTGGGTTTCTGTACAGCACTTTGAGATATCAGCTGATGTACGAAGGGCTATATAAATACATTTGATTTGATTTGAGTTAGAACAGTATAACGACCATAGTAATGGCTTTGGCTAACGCAGATTGTAGTCAGGAAAACCAAGTGAGCACAGATAGCTATAACCAATCAGTGAAGTTCGTGAAGTTGAAAAGCAATCAGCAACAGAGCAGAAGACCTACAGTACACTGTAAGACTTTTCTGTCATTTCAACAGTAAAACACTGTAAGATGCACAGTATACCGTAAATGTGTTCTACAGCATAGATTGCACTGCATTATGGGTAAAATGCTGAATAATACTATTATTAACTGTAATTAGGGAGCCTCCTGTAAAAATTACTCTAGTAAAAATTTACTTGTAGATTACTTGTAGTTTTTCATGTTGTTTGTCTGTAATATTTGTAATGACTTGGTGCTGCCTATCTTGGGCAGGACGCTCTTGAAAAAGAGATTTTAAATCTCAATGAGTCCTTCCTGGTTAAATAAAGTTATATAAAATAAAATTGCTAGCCAATGTTGAATTACTGCATGTTTCCTTAGCTAGCCTAGCTAGATAGCTGGCAAATGTTTGCTAGCTACCTACCTCAAGTTGACAAAAGCCATTTTGGTCATGTATCTTAAATCCAGGATTTTTGATCAACTGGTAGCTGTTGTCTAATTGCTTTGAGTGATGAGCAGTTTTCAGCGAATGCATATTGGAAAAACAGCCAATGAGTTCTATTGCTATATTTGCCAATTATTTATGAACATCCTTTATCAAAAAATACTGCTCCGAGTAATAGTTTGATTTAATAAATTAATATACATAACTCAATATATAAGTTATAAATCATGTATGCATGATACTGGTATGTATCAATCCTCCCTTTTGCCAGAAACAGGGCAGTGCGGTATATCATACTGATTTCTCTTAGCTTTTTTGGTCTAATCTGCTTCTTAATAAGTTAATCACCAGAGGATGACAAAGAGCACAAACTATACCTCTTTTTTGCTTTTAAGTTTGGCAAAATCTTCCTTTCTTGCAGGTGGAAGAAATAGCTGAGTCTGGACTGCAGTAGTGGAATACAGTCAGCAAGATGCTAACATTAAGCCATTAAGATCTTATCAGATCATGGAACAATACCTTTATCTCTGCAACTGGAACCTTTCAACTTTTTAGACAGTTGAAAGATTTTGGAAGAGTATTTAATCAAGTTTCCATTTATCGTACATGTTTTGCAAAAAGTAGAAAAATTATTTAATGAAGAACTATATTCACAATTAACTTCATTACCATACAGCATATGTCAATGACTTCAGCATGAAAAATTAACTATGAATAAAGAAATCTGATTTTAATTAGAGACCAAACATTTTCCGACTAAGAAATCAGCCTCAGAAACTTATCTCTGGGGTTATTTCAGGCAAGCTACAGTAGGAGAGATTACCCTTTCAGAGAGCAGAAGAGCATATTGCTTTTGGTATCTCACCTTTCCAGACATGATTGGGGTAATGCAGCTAATCCTCTACACATTTTCTGTTTTTCTTTTGATGTGTTGTTGAGTGAGTCCACCACCGTAAGATTCCCTTTTTCTTTTTGACTTTGTCTTTCAGCACTCTTGAGGAGTTTATATACATAGTGCCTATTGGCTCAGTGCCAAGAGCATAAGCCAATGAAATGGAGGCCTGCAACTGCAGGAAGAAAAGTCAGGGTCAGCTGGATGAGAAGTGGTCTGGTAGAACTGGGATGGCTGGAAGTAGAGGTTAGTCCCTAACCACAAATCTGGGACCAGATGCTTAAATTTACGAACGTAAAAAAAAGTTGCACTGAACTGAACCATTGATCAGGTGGTGAAGAGAAATGTGTCAAGTAATTAAGCAGGCTTTTAACAGCCTATTAACACTCAAATCAAGATTACTTTCGATTATCTTTCTCAATTAGCAAAACATGGAAGTGAATTCAACTTGAGGTATAGACGGCAAGTAGGGGGTCCTAGTACTGGCATGAACTCTAGCGGAGCTGGAAAAACATGTTTCAGATAAACATTATCTATGTGAGCAATGCATGCATGGCTCTTTCAACCATCACACAAAGCAAACATCATTAGCTATAAATAGGAAAGGTTCAGTCACAGATATCCTGTCTACAGCTGTTGAGGGAAAAAAAATGAAAGACCAAACCTGGTAATTTATATGGTAGTTGGAGCCATTCATGTTTATCCAAAAAGACCAACACTTATCTCCTTACAAGAGAGATCCGGACCTCATGTTAAAAGTTGCTATTAAAGTAGTTTCATGTTGAATTGTTTTCCACATTGTGTTGATTAGTCAGAGTGACAAATGTATCTGACCATGCTGTAATCAAGAATGGTGAACAACGATTGCATTTCCCCATTGACGAGTAATGGTATGCATAGACATAGAGTGCACACCCACGCTCTCCAACTTTCTTTGGCACTAGCAAGTCTCAGTAGACTGAGGTTTGGACTTGAACCCTGAACAATGGGATGTGAAGTTACCATTCCTTTATAGCTGATAACATTGGGTACTAATGTACAGTAACACGAAAAAGACTGGCTCACATACCCATGCCAACTCAAGCTGATTGTCATGTGAAAGTTCACCACACTGGTAAAGAATGTAGCTACACCAACAACACTAAATAAGGTCTACTCGCTAATGGTGGTACAGAGTAATACTTGCTGTATATCAATCATTATAAAGCCAAATCATAACAATGATAACAGTGGGACTTCTCAAAAACGTGCTTGTCTGAGAGTTGAGGTATATCCCATTTATCTTGGATAGATTGTGAAACAAGCCTGCATTTAATAAACGGTGTATATTCTCAGTGATGTAATCATTCATCTAAAAACACTGGACTGATGAAGCTAATGCAATGTAACTTGTGACAACATCTCACACAATTACAGTTGAAGTCAGAAGTTTACATACACCTTAGCCAAATTCATTTAAATTCAGTTTTTCATAATTCCTGACATTTATTCCTTAGAAAAAATTCCCTGTTTTATGTCAGTTAGGATCACCACTTTATTTTAAGAATGTGAAATGTCAGAATAATAGTAGAGAGAATGAGTTATTTCAGCTTTTATTTCTTTCATCACTTTCCCAGTGGGTCAGATGTTTACATACACTCAATTGGTATTTGGTAGCATTGCATTAAAATAGTTTAAAACCTTTTTGGGATAGGTAGCATCATTTTCACTTTTGGATAAATAGCGTGCCCAGAGTGAAATGCCTCCTACTCTGTCCCAGATGCTAATATATGCATATTATTATTAGTATTGGATAGAAAACACTCTGAAGTTTCTAAAACTGTTTGAATGAACAGAATTCATATGGCAGGCGAAAGCTGAGAAAATTCCAACCAGGAAGTGGGACATCTGAGGTTTGTAGTTTTTCAAAGCTTGGCCTACCGAGTGCACATTGAGATATGGATGAGGTTGCACTTCCTAGGGCTTCCACTAGATGTCAACCGTATTTTGAAACTTGAATGAGGATTCTACTCTAAAGGAGGGGCTCATGAGACCTGTTTGAGTCAGTGGTCTGGCAGAGAGCCTTGGTCTCATGACGCGCGCTCCCAACAGAGTTACCTCTCGTTCCAGTGCCTTTCTGAAGACAAAGGAATTCTCCGGTTGGAACATTATTGATGTTTTATGTTAAAAACATCCTAACGATTGATTCCATACGTCATTTGACATGTTTCTAAAGGACTAACGGAACTTTGAGGTTTTACTCTGGATGAAATGCTCACGCCTCATGAAGATGGATTACTGGGCTGAACACGCTAACAACAAGTGGCTATTTGGACATAAATGATGGAACTGTATGGAACAAATCAGTCATTTATTGCCGAACTGGGATTCCTGGGAGTGCCTTCTGATGAAGATCATCAAAGGTATGTGAATATTTATGGTGTTGTTTCTAACTTTGTTGATTCCAAAATGGCGGCTATTCCTCTGGCTGTTTTGGGTTCTTAGCGCCGTTCTCAGATTATGCCTTTTCCGTAATAAAAAAAAAAAATCTGACACAGCGGTTGCATTAAGGAGAAGTCTATCTTTAATTCGGTGAATAACACTAGTATCTTTTCTCATTATTTATTATGAGTATTTCTGCAAAATCACCGGATGTTTTGGAAGATTTTTGCATATAAATCACATTATCGAACAAAACATACATGTATTGTGTAACATGATGTCCTATGAGTGTCATCTGATGAAGATCATCAAAGGTTAGTGATTCATTTGATCTATATTTCTGCTTTTTGTGACTCCTATCTGTGGCTGGAAAAATGGCTGCATGTT
This sequence comes from Oncorhynchus mykiss, assembly GCF_013265735.2. Lineage (NCBI taxonomy): Eukaryota > Metazoa > Chordata > Actinopteri > Salmoniformes > Salmonidae > Oncorhynchus > Oncorhynchus mykiss. The sequence continues at coordinate 29,653,260 of NC_050570.1, forward strand.
TTTTTCGACTTGCCGGTGATCTAACATAATCTTATGTTGTGCTTTAGCTGTAAAGCATTTTTGAAATCGGACATGGTGGGTAGATTAAGATGTTTATCTTTCATTTGCTGTATTGGACTTGTTAATGTGTGAAAGTTACATATTTCTAAAAAATGTTTTTGAATTTCGCGCACTGCCTTTTCAGCGGAATGTTGTCGAGGTGTTCTGCTAGCTAGAAAGGTTAACTTGGGTCAAACATTTCTGGTAGCCTTCCAGAAGCTTCCCACAATAAATTGTAAGAATTTTGTCCCATTCCTCCTGACAGAGCTGGTGTAACTGAGTCAGGTGTGTATGCCTCATTGTTCACAAATGTTCTATAGGACTGAGGTCAGGGCTTTGTGATGGCCACTCCAATACCTTGACTTTGTTGTCCTTAAGCCATTTTGCCACAACTTTGGAAGTATGCTTGGGGTCATTGTCCATTTGGAAGACCCATTTGCGACCAAGCTTTAACGTTGCTTGTCACGCCCTGACCTTAGTTATCTTTGTTTTCTTTATTATTTGGTTAGGTCAGGGTGTGACAATGGTGGTTTGTGTAGTTTTGTATTGTCTAGGGGTTTTGTATGTTTATGGATTTGATGTAGTCTAGGTGTTTATATGTCTATGGTTGCCTAGATTGAGAACCAATCAGAGGCAGCTGTTTATCATTGTCTCTGATTGGGGACCATATTTAGGTAGCCATAGTCCTTGGATAGAATAACAACCCACAAACTATGTTTAGTTGCCTGTTCTGCACTAGCCATATTGCTTCACGGTTCGTTTTGTTTAATTAAAGAGAGAACACTGAACCGAACTAAAGAGTTATGTTCGCTTACCACGCTGCGCCTTGGTCTCCTCTTTATGACGACGTGACATTGCTTCAATATATCCACATCGTTTTCTATCCTCATGATGCCATCTATTTTGTGAAGTGCACCAGTCCTTTGGCTTGCAAGCCTCCCCCTTTTTCATCCAAAAATAACGATGGTCATTATGGTCAAACAGTTCTATTTTTGTTTCATCAGACCAGAGGACATTTCTCCAAAAAGTATGATCTTTGTCCCCATGTGCAGTTGCAAACTGTAGTCTTGCTTTTTTTTATAGCAGTTTTGGAACAGTGGCTTCTTCCTTTGCTTAGCGGCCTTTCAGGTTATGTCAAAATAGGACTTGTTTTACTGTGGATATGGATACTTTTGTAAATGTTTCCTCCAGCATCTTCACAAGGTCCTTTGCTGTTTTTCTGGGATTGATTTGCACTTTCCGCACCAAAGTACGTTCATCTCTAGGAGACAGAATGCGTCTCCTTCCTGAGCGCGATGACGGCTGGTGGTCCCATGGTGTTTATACTTGCATACTATTGTTTGTACAGATGAACGTGGTACCTTCAGGTGTTTGGAAATTGCTCCCAAGGTTGAACCAGACTTGGAGGTCTAGAACTGTTTTTGGCTGATTTCTTTTGAATTTCCCATGATGTCCAGCCTGAGTTTGAAGGTAGGCCTTGAAATACATCGACAGGTACACCTCCAATTGACTCAAATGATGTCAATTAGCCTATCATAAGTTTCTAAAGCCATGACATAATTTTCTGGAATTTTCCAAGCAGGTTTAAAGGCACAGTCAACTTAGTGTATGTAAATTTCTGACCCACTGGAATTGTGATACAGTGAGTTATAAGTGAAATAATCTGTCTGTAAACAATTGTTGGACAAATAACTTGTGTCATGCACAAAGTAGATGTCCTAACCGACTTGCCAAAACTATAGTTTGTTAACAAGACATTTGTGAAGTGGTTGAAAAACACGTTTTAATGACTCCGACCTAAGTGTATGTTAACTTCAACTGTACCATGACTGGCATAAGCATGATTGGTTGGATCATGGTGCTGGCATTTGACAGGTTTAGTTGCCAATATTCAGTATACTGTAGTTGTAGTCAATATATGGAATCATGTAGTAACCAATTTTTTTTGAACAAATCAAATGTATTTGAGATTCTTCAAAGTAGCCACCCTTTGCCTTGATGACAGCTTTGCACACTATTGGCATTCTCTCAACAACATAGAAAATAGTAAAACACAAAGAAAAACCTTGAATGAGTAGGTGTGTCAACACTTTTGACTGGTACTGTATCTTAACTTCTAGTTGCATTGACATTTTTTCAATAATTCAGTAAATCAGTACCATTTACGTACCATGACATTTATGATCTGTATGTGTAAAGTACACTAAAAAGGAACAATGCTCTCAAATCTCCTAATGTGAGGAGTCCTCTCAGAAGAACATTACATTTCGTAAAGAAAGTTCCGGAACAAAATGGTGAACAAGCATGGAAAACTGCAATTACACACATGACACTCATAAAAATGTTCCATTACATTCAGTCTGATCCTTCTACTGTGTGAAGAAGATATACAGTATTTAAATACACTTAATTTGTCTGTTTGCCGGAAACTAAAGAGGATCTCTGAATAGAATCCAAGCCAGGAACTACACTCTTAGAAAAAAAAGGTGCTGACCCCATAGGAGAACCCTTTTTGGAATCCTTGTTGGTTCGAAATAGAACCAATTTGGGTTCCATGTAGAACCTTTTTGGAACCTTTTTTTGTGTAGAACAATCTCATTCTCTGGGTGATGGAACGTGATTTACAGCCATACTATACAGACTAGGCTGCTTGACAGGGATGGATATTTGGAAAGCACAGGTCGCAATTGTAAATGAGAACTTGTTCTCAACTTGCCTACCTGGTTAAATAAAGGTGAAATAAAAATAAAAGCACACAGAAAACAGAGGCCTGTACACTGGATAGGAGGAAGAAGGTGCCCGTTCCTGTCCCAGACAAACCAAGATCAGAACTTTAATGCAGGCAAACTTAAATCCGTTTGACCTAATCTTTATCAGCATGTCACATGTGCAACCAGAGGAAAAAGAACTCTAGACCACTTTTACTACACACGCACAAAATGTATACAAAGCTCTCCCTCGCCTTCCATTTGGCAAATCTGACCATAAATCTATCCTCCTGATTTGTGATTACCAACAAAAACTATAGCAGGAAGTACCAGTGACTCGCTCAATACAGAAGTAGTCAGATGACGTGTATGCTACACTATAGGACTGTTTTGCTAGAACAGACTGGAATATGTTCCGGGATTCATCCAATGGCATTGAGGAGAATACCACTTCAGTCACCAGCTTCATCAATAAGTGCATCGACGACATTGTCCCCACAGTGACAGTACGTGCATATCCCAACCAGAATCCATGGATTAGAGGCAACATCCGCATCAAGCTAAAGGCCAGAGCTGCCGCTTTCAAGGAGCGGGACACTAATCTGGTCACTTATAAGAAATCCCGCTATGACTTCAGATGAACCATCAAACAGGCAAAGCGTCAATACAGGATTATTGAAATCTAATACACCGGCTCTGACGTTCATCGGATGTGGCAGGGCTTGCACAAGGCCTGCCCAGTGATGCGAGCCTACCAGAAAAGCTAAATCCCTGTGCCCAAGAAAGTGAAGGTAACCTGCTTAAATGACTACCGCCCCGTAGCACTCACGTCGGTAGCCATGAAGTGCATTGAAAGGAAACCCTAGATCCACTCCAATTCGCATACGGCCCCAACAAATCCACAGATGATGCAATCTCAAACACACTCCACATTGCCCTTTCCCACCTGGACAAAATAAACACCTATGTGATAATGCTATTCATTGACTACAGCTCATCGTTCAACACCATTGTGCCCACAAAGCTTATCACTAAGCTAAGGACCCTGGGACTAAACACCTCCCTCTGCAACTGGATCCTGGACTACAGGAAAAGGCGGGCCGAACAGGCCCTCATTAACATCAATGGAGCAGGTCGAGAGATTCAAGTTCCTTGGTTTCCTCATCACCAACAAACTATCATGGTCCAAACACACCTAGAAAGTCATGAAAAGGGCACAACAATGCCTTTTCCCCCTCAGGAGTCTGAAAAGATTTGGCATGGGTCCCCAGATCCTCAAAAAGTTCTACAGCTGCACCATCGAGAGCATCCTGACCAGTTGCATCAGCGTCTGGTATGGCAACTGCTCCAGTCACCCAAGTCATAGACTGTTTTCTTTGCTACCGCTCGGCAAGTGGTACCGGAGCACCAAGTCTAGGACCAAAAGGCTCCTTAATAACAGCTTCTACCCCCAAGCCATATAACTGTTGAACAATTAATCAAAATTGCCATCGGACTATTACATTGACCACCCCCCCATTTGTTTAGTACACTGCTGGTACTTGTTATTTATTATCTATGCATTGTCACTTCACCCCTACCTGCATGTACAAATTACCTCGACTAACCTGTATCCCCACCACCTGTAAATAGCCTCATTATTGTTATTTTATTGTGTTACTTTTTATTACATTTTTACTTTAGTTTAAATGAAGATGAAGATTCAATAACTTTAGTATCAGCAGTGGATCTAAACATTGGTTACATCATGTGAATGAGGTCATCATATGTTTTATTACAGCTTTACTGATTGTAGTTTGGTTGAAATGTGACTTTAAATCTTGGTCCAATCGCAATCACACAACCAAGAGCAGGCAGAACATCTGCGTGTATATTTATAGAACTATATAACTATTTAGAAAATCACCTCACTTCCCAGAGCTCTGAAGAAAGAACAAGTTGCCCAGCTATAATTGCTCTAAAGCGAGACCCTTTTCCCTTTTTTTTGCATAACCCATGAGGTGCCGTTTGGAAAGAGTCTGACTTTACGGAAATGGCAGTTAAAGACAGTTACACTGATTTTAGCTTACCAATCGCCAAATGCCTATTTTGACCCCCCAATCACCACCTCGTCAAAGTAATTTACTACATATAGTCCAGTTTGTAACAATCTCTATGAAATGAGCTTTGAAATGATGGATATATGTCCATTTAAAAGTGGTTATAATTCATGCCATTTTGATGACAGTAGTATGATACATTAAATATACGTAATCATCAAGTTGTAGATGGACCAAAATACCAAGAAATCTCAAAATATATAAGATGCAAAAATGTAATTTTAGCCTGTTGTGCCTGGCCTTTAAAAATATATCAACTTTATTAGGTCTTATGGGTTTCCCCAAAATGTAAAACAACAGGACTTCTGTACCAGAGTGTTTGGCCAAACAGGAAGGCGATTTTAATCTCACGTTGACATTTCTCCAAAAATAACACAGAACACCAATTCTTATGTAATCTCAGTGCTTTGTTATGACTCATTGGTTTACTTCGTGTGGCTCTTAGACTGGCCCTCTAACGTTTCACTTCCTACTGATCAAAGGTCAACTATAGGAGGGGCTGATAAAGCAGAGTAAGATGAAGTCGCCCCAGAACAAGCGTCATCATGGAGACTATAGTAATGAAACCCAATGGATTGCCAAGACTGTTATCTCCAATACCATATCCACACTTCTAAACTGTTTCAAACTGGACTGGACTGGACCCAGGACACGGGATAGACAGAATAGGCCTCGATGGATTCTTATGAAGTTGTCCTGTTTCTCCAGAATGCTATCACAGGCCAGAAGAGAGTGGAAATTAAATGTATTTTCCCACAGCACCACTAATTGCTTACATAAAGGAGGTTTATTTGCAAAGGCTTTTCTGGAGAACTTGCCTGCTTTAAGTGGAAGAAAATAATTGCAGAAATGATTTGCTTTTGAATTACAATGCCTATTTCTCTTTTCCATTATGCAACTACAGCCGGAGCTATATACAAGCCAGGGTATAAATATATATATTAGTTATCATTCCTCTCCTTAGAGAAATAAATGAATCCTCATTGAGAGAAATTAGTTTCCACCACACATAAAATGAAATCACCAGTCTAAAGAATTATAAGTGGGTCTATTATAAAAGCCTTTCTATTATAGTATTTTATAGATGCCATTAGGCACTGATTGATTTGTACCTTTGATCAATTTGTCAGTAAGGTTTATATCAACATTGTTCCGTAGATATAATGTGTGTTCAGTACCAGTCAAAAGTTTGGACACACATACTCATTCAAGGATTTTCTTAATTTTTACTATTTTCTACAATAATAGTGAAGAGAGCAAAATTATGAAATAGCACATATGGAATAATGTAGTAACCAAAAAAGTGTTAAACAAATCTAAATATATTTTATATTTGATTCTTCAAAGTAACCACCCTTTGCCTTGATGACAGCTTTGCACACTCTTAACCAGCTTCATGAATGCACTTCAATTAACAGGTGTGCCTTCTTAAAAGTTAATTTGTGGAATTTCTTTCCCTCTTAATGCCCTTTTTAATTTTATTTTTTTTATCCGTTATGTTACCAGGTACGTTGACTGAGAACACATTCTCATTTACAGCCATGACCTGGGGAATAGTTACAGGGAAGAGGAGGGGGATGAATGAGCCAATTGTAAACTAGAGATTATTAGGTGACTGTAATGGTTTTAGGGCCAGATTGGGAATTTAGCCAGAACATTGGGGTTAACACCCCTACTCTTACAACAAGTGCCATGGGATCTTTAATGACCTCAGAGAGACCTTTAACATCCCATCCGAAAGACAGTACCCTACACAGGGCAGTGTCCCCAATCACTGCCCTGGGGCATTGGTATATTTTTTTAGGCCAGAGGAAAGAGTGCATCCTAATGGCCCTCCAACATCACTTCCAGCAGGATCTGGTCTCCCATCCAAGGACTAACCAGGACCAACCCTGCTTAGCTTCAGAAGCAAGCCAGCAGTGGTATAGAAGGTGGTATGCTGCTTTGAGACAATCAGTTGGGTTGTGACAAGGTAGGGGTGGTATACAGAAGATAGCCCTATTTGGTAAAAGACCAAGTCCATATTATGGCAAGAACAGCTCAAATAAGCAGAGAGAAATGACAGTCCGTCATTACTTTAAGACATGAAGGTCAGTCAATGGGGGAAAATTTCAAAAACGATGAAAGTTTCTTAAAGTGCAGTTGCAAAAACCATCAAGCGCCATCACGAAACTGGCTCATGAAGATCGCCACAGGAAAGGAAGACTCAGAGTTACCTCTGCTGCAGAGGATACGTTCATTGGAGTTACCAGCCTCAGAAATTTCAGCCCTAATAAATGCTTCACAGAGTTCAAGTAACAGACACATCTCAACATCAACCGTTCAGAGAAGACTCTCTCTCTCGCTCCCCCACCCTGCTGTTTTTTTGCAGATGCGTTAGATTACGACTGTTCAGAGTTATGATATGATAAGCGGTTATGATTTAATAAATTGACTGTTTTAAGGATGCGATAGGTAAGAACCTTCTAGAGTTTCACTCGGGAAATGGTAACTCTTTAAACAACCGCTCTCCTGGTGCCCCAAATTCCTAATGAGTAAATTGTTACATGATTAATTTAATCGGGTAACAATTAAACATGGTTAGTTGATTCGATAACAGTCATCAGGTTAATGAAAGTAAAGTCACAACACTGTGTATCCTAAAAAAAATGAGCAAACCAAACATGACCCTGAGTCAATTATGGAAAATAGCTCAGTCTGAGGTGACCACTTTTGTGGTCTTGGAGATGGAAAGGTGAATGGAAGGCTGAGTGATGCTTGTGTAACAGCCACTCAGTGAAAATTATAAATTCCCTGTAGACTTATGGACCTCATTGTAATCTATAGTGTTCGGCTGCCTGACTGGGAGAAGAAGGAAGGAGTTCACACAGAGGAACACATCTAACAGATATTTAACTAAATAAACTGTGTGCCAGAATTTTGGCACATTACTAGACCATATTGCAAAATACTATTTTCACACTTTGGGCTGCGAGACCTGAAAACACTTCAGGTACTGTAGTCTCTCGTTATCAGCCCTATTATAGAGATGTACAGTACTGTAGCTAGCGAAGACAGAAAGCCTTATTTTCCTCTCCACATACATATGGCCTTCTTTTTGTTTACCAAGATCTCTTGTGTAGCATTCCCTGGATCAATACGTTTTTGGTACTGATTAGTCCAGACAGTTCTATTTCTAAGTTCTAAATGAGTTTAAGTTCAAACATGGAGCGACACGGTAAAAACTTTGAGATTGATGTTGAATAGGTGAACAACAACACATAACCTGCCGCTGGTTTTGTGCAATCTCCCATATAGCATCTGTATGTTTCTGACTTAATATTCATCACTGTGTTCCTCATCAAGGGTGTGTCCTCGTTTCAGAGAAGGAACAGAATGCACTGAGGGGAGCGCATAATTGATTTCACAAGCTGGTACAGAGTTGCAAGGAGGGGATGAATAGATGGATAGCAGAGAACATGAAAGTGGAGGCTCAGTCAGAGTGTTAGTTGATCTTAGAGAGGAGTTGCCAAGTCAAAGCTTTGCTGAGGTCACAGCAGTCCAGGCTCCTGCTGCTCTTAATCTAACACTGAGCCAGGGGATTGAGATAGGGTTATCTAACAGGTTCAAGTTAATATAGGAATTTGTATACATTTGTAAAAATATTTTTGTATTAATAAATACAAAGGTTCTTGATTTGACTGTTGTAGAAGGTTCTTGCGTCTCAGATTGTATGAGTGGGCGTGTATGGAACATACTGTATCTGTGACAAACAAGCATGGGGTAAGACGTCATAAAAGCATATTTGAGGATGTTTTTGTGCCTGATGATGAGTTGAATGACCTAACAGAGATATAACGTATAAGTTGGTCTCTCTGGGTATCTCTGTGATCCACAGAGGATAAAGCATCTAAACCCCATGGAGACCAAGGTCAGGGGATAGCACAGTTTTCCCTTTTCGCTAGGGACACGCAACAAGACATTTCCCACGCTTTGAGTGTAACATGCCTCTCTCTTTTTCTCCCTTCCTAGTTGAGGTTAGATTTTGTAACCAAATTGAATCTACATTAAACCTCAGTAGTTTTTAATTGGCCTTTCTCTAACAGACAGGCTGTACTGAGAGTGAGCATCTATCCTATACGCACTCAACTGACAGTTCAACCAAGGCTACAGAGGATGAGGACAACCTTAGTTTTGTCTGAAAACAAGGCTTATTCATTTACTGGCTCTCAAGCTGAAGTAGTCCTGTTTTTTCTTTCTACCTGGTACTGTAATTCTCAACGAACCACACATTACCACGTAAGTAATAATGTAATTTACACGTATGGTTCCTTCAGGACAATGGAATTAAATAAACACATACAAATTTTGTCGGTAGTGAAATATGTTGATTTAATTCCATTGTCCTCCAAGTGTTGAATCTTCCCTCTACTTTGGTGTGAAATGGACAATGGACACTTCGAGGAGAAGGGGAGACAAATAATTGGGTTTAAGAAGGCTTCTGTTTTATTTAAAAGCCTAGCATGCCCACTGGTGGTTCCCTCACATAACTACCCCTTAAGTCTGCACACCCAGTACAGTAGCTTGCGAAAGTATTCACCCCCTTGGCATTTTTCCTATTTTGTTGCCTTACAACCTGGAATGAAAATGTATTTTTGGGGGGTTTGAATAATTTAATTTACACAAAATGCCTACCACGTTGAAGATCCAAATATCTTTTATTGTGAAACAAACAAAAAATAAGACAAAAAAAACAGAACTTGAGAGTGCATAACTATTCATCCCCAAAGTCAATACTTTGTAGAGCCACCTTTTGCAGCAATTACAGCTGCAAGTCTCTTTGGGTACGTCTCTATTAACTTGGTACATCTAGCCACTGGGATTAACAGCTCAAGCTCCTTCAAGTTGGATGGGTTCCGCTGGTGTACAGCAATCTTTAAGTCATACCAGACATTCTCAATTGGATTGAGATCTGGGCTTTGACTAGGCTATTCCAATACATTTAAATGTTTTCCGTTAAACCTCTTACAGCTACCCCCCTACTTTTTGCAATTTCTGCCTGAAGACATACCCAAATCTAACTGCCTGTAGCTCAGGCTCAGAACCAAGGATATGCGTATTCTTGATTTCATTTGAAAGAAAACACTCTCAAGTTTGTGTAAATGTGAATTGAATGTAGGAGAATATAACACAATAGATCTGGTTTAGATAATACAATGAAAAAACATACATTTTTCATTTTCATTGTTGTATCATCATCTTTAAAATGAACAAGACAAAACAAACATTCAGATAGGATGATGGGGACAATTTAAGTGAAAAACATAAGAGGGCAACAGTACTTGTGCACAATATTGTGCTGCTGATGCCAGGTGCCATAGCAGTCTCTTTCTGCTGTAAAGCAGAGGGTCACCAAGCATGTGGTGCAGGTGATGGGGGATTTAATTTTGCAAAGAACACAGCGACGCCTCCATGCTGTGCCCTTTTGGGCCTGAGGCACATCCATGCCTGCAGAAATACATTTGGGCAGATTAACACCACTTGTGGCAGGAGCTGGATGAACCAGCTTCAGCGGGGGATGGACACCTTTGCACTGGGGGCTCCCATTCGGAGTCAGTGTCACTGTGAAAGAAAATATTCAGTTAGAATAGTTTCACATATGAGCCCTGTCTCAACAGGTATAATATATATATATATATATATATATATATATATATACATTATATATATATATAGAGAGAGAGAGTACAGGGAACATAAGGTTGAATATATTATTATAGACCTGCTAGATCTACTGTCTCATTTATATTATGACAGACCAGCTAGATCTACTGTCTTTATTATATTACAACAGACCAGCTGTATCTACTGTCTCCATTTCACTTTGGCCATTGTTGTGGGCCTGCCCTCCCCTCAACAGCCTCAAATAGGCTATTTCATGTGGGGGTGGGGTGGGGCGGCAGACACGTATCTCATATTTCATTACATTACATTTTTATATATTGCTACTAAAATAAAAAAAAATCACAAATAATATTTTATATTATTAATTTCAAACAACGGAATTAGCATGAGAAGAACTTACCAGTCCAAAATGATGTTCTCTCCGTTCAAAAAATATTCCTCCATTTGGGAAACACTAAATGAATCGTCCTCCAACAATCTCTGTCTCACTTTCCCGATCAATTTCTTCTAAAATTGTGTGTACATCTGTATATCTAGACTTAGATTTAGCTTTCCCTGACTTAGTCGCCATACTGATTGATATATATACAGCTGAAGATGCGCTTTACCAAAACAACGCTGTGCGTAACATGCGTTGCTCCTTCCGGTATGAAACTTCAATGGCGAATGACCCTCTTTACGCCGGAGTTTACTACGTGGATTGGTCTTCCAACACATAAACATTACATATTGTCGTTTACCTCAGCTCATTGGCTATCTACCCAGCTAGATTTCAAGACGATCAGTGGTCACTGGGTTAAAATACACAGCGGTCATATCATTGGTGCACAATGATGTCATTACTTGTTGTCTTCAAATTGGTTTCTTTCAGTCAATACGTCCCACGAAATGACCCATTAAGTTTGGCTGTGTTTTCAAACAAACCAGTTGATTGCAATGAAACCAAACATGACTGGAAAAGTCACGTTTAGTGTGTGTATTTATATCGAATGTGTAGTCGAAAATGGAATGAGACGGAATTCACGACACAAGCGGTTCACAAAATGTTTCGTGTTAGGCTATAAAAATTGATTTTATCAAACAAAATACCATTCATTGTGTAACAATGAGCATTGGGATTGCAAACAGAGGAAGATCGTCAAAGGTAAACTATTTATTTTATTGCAATTTGTGATTTTGTTACGCCTGTGCTGGTTGAAATAGTTTTTTGGGGGGGGCTCTATCCTCATAATCGCATCATATTCTTTCGCAATACATCCTTTTTTAAATCTGACAACGCAGTTGGATTAGCAAGATTCTAGGCTTTCGAAACATGTGAGACACTTGTATTTTCATGAATGTTTGATATTACTTTTTATGTAGCGATCGCCGTATGTTGTCGAAATTTCATCCCGCTAACGGGATCGGGGCTCAGAGAGGTTAAACCACTCAAGTGTTGCTTTAGCAGTATGATTAGGGTCATTGTCCTGCTTGAAGGTGAACCTCCGTCCCAGTCTCAAATCTCTGGAAGACTGAAACAGGTTTCCATCAAGAATTTCCCTGTATTTAGCGCCATCCATCATTCCTTCAATTCTGACCAGTTTCCCAGTCCCTGCCAATGAAAAACATCCCCACAGCATGATGTTGCCACCACCATGCTTCACTGTGGGGATGGTGTTCTCAGGGTGATGAGAGGTTTTGGGTTTGCGCCAGACATAGCATTTCCCTTGATGGCCAAAAAGCACAGTTTTAGTCCCATCTGACCAGAGCACCTTCTTCCATGTGTTTGGGGAGTCTCCCACATGCCATTTGGCGAACACCAAACATGTTTGCTTATTGTTTTCTTTAAGCAATGGATTTTTTCTGGCCACTCTTCCGTAAAGCCCAGCTTTGTGGAGTGTACGGTGTAAAGTGGTCCTATGGACAGCTACTCCCATCTCCGCTGTGCAGTTTTGCAGCTACTTCAGGGTTATCTCTGGTCTCTTTGTTGCCTCTCTGATTAATGCCCTCCTTACCTGGTCTGTGAGTTTTGGTCAGCGGACCTCTCTTGGCAGGTTTGTTGTAGTGCCATATTCTTTCCATTTTTTAATAATAGATTTAATGGTGCTCCGTGGAATGTTCAAAGTTTCTGATATTTTTTTAGAACCCAATCCTGATCTGTTCTTCTCCACAACTTTGTCCCTGACCTGTTTGGAGAGCTCCTTCATGGTCTTCATGGTGCCGCTTGCTTGGTGGTGCCCCTTGCTTAGTGGTGATGCAGACTCAGGGGGCTTTCAGAACAAGTGTATGTATACTGAGATCATGTGACAGATCATGTGACACTTAGACTGCACACTGGTGGACTTTATTTAACTAATTATGTGACTTCTGAAGGTAATTGGTTGCACCAAACCTTATTTAAGGGCTTCATAGCAACGGGGTGAATACATATGCACACACTAGTTTTCCGTTGTAATTCGTATATTTTTTTGCTAATTTCACACCAATTTGGACTATTTTGTGTATGTCCTTTACATGAAATCCAAATAAAAATCATTTTAAATTACAGGTTGTAATGCAACAAAATAGAAAAAAATGCCAAGGGGGATGAATTATTTTGCAAGACACTGTACATGTCTAGGAGGAAGGTTGGCGACTCCAGCCCTTGAGTCGGTGAAAGGACATGCTGTATCAGTTAATCCCCAAATGGTGGCAGTACTCTCCTATAAATGTTCTCCCAGTGGTCAGCCTTATGCAGTTTCTAGGAGGTTTTATAGCTTAGCTGCTGACGTGTTAGCAATATGATGTTTGTCATTGAGAAATCACATGTACAAAAGTGGAGGCTGGTGGGAGAAGCTATAGAACAGGCTCATTGTAGTGGCTAGAATGGAATAAATGGAATGGAGTCAAACATGTGGCTTCCCTATGTTTGATGTGTTTGATACCGTTCGATTTATTCCTTTCCAGCCATGACAATGAGCCCGTCCTCCTATTGCTCATCACACCAGCCTCCACTGATGTACAGAAGGTAGCCTATGATGTATATCAACTTAAAGTATATTTTTCTCAATACATTTGTTGTTACACGATGAAGCTATAGAGAATTACAATGGTGCAAGGTAAAATGTATTTAAACCCCACACTGTAAATATCTATGAACTTGATAAATTGTACCTTTCTGTTCTTGTTTCTACAATTTCGATTTTTATAAAGACAGCAGGTGATGAATTCCAGAGTATTTTAGCATTTTTCTTTCATGAAATTACTGAGAGAACTTCAGGCAGCCGTGTCAGGAAGTTGATGACGCAGAGGTCTGCACCACTCTCTCTCTCCACTATCATGCAGATAAATACCATGCAGACAGATGAAGTGTGCTTTGCGTAACAGTCCACCTCCTCCTCCACAGCTTCCTGTATGAGATGGTGGACAGGATAAGGTAATAGGGAAGAGAAAGAAAAGAAAAGCGGTGTTTCAGGGTTGTTAGAGAAAAATATCATAATCGTGTTGTGTTCTCTCCAAACACATAATAGCATTACAAGGTATTTAAATGGTGTAATATGAGTGGAAATGTCCATTGACATATTCATTTCAGTATCAGAGTCAACACATTTAGCAAGTGTATATGTTATGCCTCTCTTTTGCTGAGCTAAAAGTGAACCACAGTTGCTTGGTGATTCAGCTATCCAAAACCAGGGCAAACCATCTCACCTGGAATGTGCTACTCCAGTATACTATTTCCAACAAGTTTTGAGTACCTATTTAACTGGGGACACTCCACATTCATCCCTCACCACCTGTTAGCACTACAAACTAGTATGCTCTGACTCATCTGCACACATAAGGGCCAGATACAAAGTAAGCTATCTCACTACAGATTGACATTTTTGGAAACTTTGCACAGGTGCAAAAATGCTCTTAGGTCTCTTCCCGACCCAGGTTTCAAGCTTCATTTTTTTATTTGTTGCATTTGCCTTCAAGGTCAAACAACCGTTATCTCTGGTTTGCAAGCTTGCTTTCCCAGTCAGAACATTGCCTGGTGCTCCACTAAAGGGAATTTTCAACAATGAGTTGATGCTGAAGCGGCTTCATCAAAATAGTCCTGAGTACCCCTCTTCAGAGTCCCAACTGCACTGAACAGTTCTCGGCAAACAGCATATGCTTACAAAACCAGCTTTATCGACACTCATCGGCTGAGATGAATGGACATTTTGTTCCCAAGAAGATCAGATGTAACTGAGATCAAATTCAGCAGCTCTGAGTTCCACCTGCACTAGATCCACTCCTCACGGATAACATTTAAATAACAAAAATGGTATCAGTGACTAGGACACGTATCATTAAGATATTGGCTGAATAAAAGAAAACTTAAAATTTCCATTGTCAAAATCCGATAACTATCCTTATCACATTAGCAGTAGGTACTTTGCAATACTGTGTAGGCTACCAACATAGTCATTACATTGCACTTACTTGTACCGAGTAATTGAGCGATTCCATGCCAGCAAATACCGAAAATATGTTTTTGTATCTCAGATCGTCTGGCAGTTCTCACTTAGAAATTTAATTGGGATGAAGTATGTTTGAAATGCTTTTTACATTTGCAACACAAATCATTTTTGAGAAAATCATGATGATAGTGGCCATTTTAGGCAATGTTTTAGACCTATACATGTCTTCCCCCCATGAACCAGACAATTCCCTTATGTCATTATACTACTAATAGGCGTATCACTACATTATGAAATACAATGACACATTAATTCATTCAACATTAAAACTATGAATATTTCAAAAGTACCCTTATTCATGTTGTTAATTTTTATACATACATAAGTACTTACAATTTCCAGAGTGAGCTCTCTGCTACTTTTAAAATGATGATACATTTTATGAGCACCACCAACACAGTCAATGGGAAAATTGATTCAAAGGGAGCTCCCTCTGCTGGTGATTTGCTGAATATTAAATTATATTGGAGGGCTGTGATTGGCTAAGGACCTATAATGTACATTTCTATGTATAAAATCGATAATTGATTGAGAAGTGCAGGGAGCTCACTCTGGCAGTTTGATGTGCTTTAAGAGTATATTGTTCCAAACAATATGTCTAAAAATAACTAAATAACTACTAACTAAAATAAATAAATAACTAAATAACTAAATACTTTTGAGATATTAATAATTCATTTTTTAAATGTTGAATGTTTATCCATAATGTAGCAATACTCCATATTTTAGAGCACACTATAAGGACTATATTGACACCAAGATGTTGTCTGTACCATGTATGGTTCACCGGTGATAGGGTCTTACAGGAGGCATGATTAGCTCTAAAAAGGGCTTAATTGGCCACTTTCATCATGATTTTATTTTGTGATCCATGTAAAAAGCCTGTTAAACGTCGTTCCTTCCAATTACGTTTTTATGTGAGGATTGCTATAACAATCTAAACAAGTACCCAAATTATTTTTGGCTATGCTGACATGTAATAGCGATAATACTGTGGCCTCAACATTAACTAAGTTATAAAAACGGTTTTACATAATCTCAGCAGGAGTATTAAACCAATGTGGATATGTTAGATGGCTGGTGTGGTTGTAGCAGCCCTGTCACAACGCTAGCTTGATTTATGTCCTTTATTGTCAAAGATCGATGACTTGTCCAAACAATTATGACTAACAAGGCTTTATGACTCTCTATTACGTAGATGCTCTCACACTATCTCCCTTTTATTTCCTGTTTCCAAGAACTAACTTCCATTTCACACCAAGTGAAACGAAAGCTCACATAGTCAACACAATGCACATACAACGCACAATGAGACAAAAGCATTGTCCGTTAGCTGACAAGAACATTTAGTGTTCCTGATGCTTTGTAATAGAGGCCGAACAGTTGCCTTGGTGACCCAATCAGTGTATGGCGTGATACCTGCTAGTTCATCTCACTGTAGAGTGGGCTTAATAAAAATAATCACAGGCTCATAGTAATCATAGTAATGATAGAGTATGAGTAAACATGTTCTATCATCATCCGGAGAGAGGAAGCAGTGTTATTAAATGAAGTCGGATATCCTATCGCATTGAGATGGATGCTGCCTGGCTTCTTAAGGATAGGCTCTGTTTAGTATCCGAGGATAAAAAGTTTAAAATCAATGGATAATTCTGTGTATGCTTCATATTAATCATGCAGTGAGAATGTTAGTATTTTTTTTAAACAGTGTTGTACTACACTGTCAAAATCATGTATCTCGACTTTGCTATTCATTTACCTCATCAATATTGGGTGTCTGCAAATCTTCTCAAACTCTGACCGTCACTGACTCATATCACCCATTTGCGTATGGAAGTGGTATAATCAAAAGTAAGACACAGACACAGTGTCAATATTCAAATATTCGTTTTTTATTCAAATAACTTAGCATATTCTTTCTGTCATGTAAAAACAACAACAGTATCAGACAACAGTATAAATGTATTGCAGTTTTTTCTTCCTCTCCTTGTCTTGTTAAATACATAATTTAACACAGAGACAACAGAACCGAGTAGAAATTAATAAATAGTATAAATACTAATTTGCATGTAGAAAACATTCAGAGTTCGGGAGTAACTGATTACATGCGATCAATTACATGTAATCTGATTACAAAAAACAAACTACAACTGTAATCAGTTACAGTACGATACCAGCAAAAATATTCTAATCAGATTACAGGTACTTTGTAAGAACTCGATGATTACTTCACACATTACTTTTAAATTCAGCAAGGATGTTTGAGGAAAAAAGACATTTACACCTTTCTGTTTTCTCAATGACAATCAATTCAGCATTGAAAAAAAGGCTCAAGTTTAATTGTTCCACCTTAGTGAGTCTGACCACAAGTCAGAGACCACTATGACGACACACCAAATGCGTTTGATGGATCCTTTTTATCTTCTTCTAAAGCCTCTTAAGGGGAAAGTCATCTAAATGTATTCCAAAAGTTACTTTAGTGATTACAATTTTGGACAAGTAACTGTAATGGATTACATTTACAAAGTAACATACCCAGCCTTAAACATGTCTAGTTACGAACACAGTTAGACATTGATGCAATAGAATGAGACACTATATCAGTGTACCTTTAATTGTTAAATTCCAACTCATTGTCAATGCATAATTTGCACATTCACTAATGATAGTCCACATCATGTGGGGATATTGCCATCTCAGTTCTTGTCCCAACTTCTGTCCATATGGGGTATCACCCCGTCTGTCTTTTCTCTTTCTCTCCTCCAGAGCTCTATGGTGATTGACAGTCTTCATCTTTCAAAATAGCTGGCATCAGAATTTACCCATCTCTTGTCCGTTCATGACGAGACATCTGTCCATCTCCATCTGTAGACATTCCCATCTTAAGGCTTCACGACTGGTCAACGTTCAACGGCGATAAGTTCCTTTTCTGTTCAAACTTTAGATGACCACACTAGGTCCACTGCTACTAGTTCACGCCTTCTTGGATGTGGATGTGCACTTGGCACAGAGCTGGCTGATATGGTCTTTGTAAGCTGGGGAACGGAGGAAGCGAGGGTAGCAGTCCTTTGCCATGAGAAGATAGATCCTGTGCTGGGCCATGTCGAAACAGGACGTAGATGGATCTTTCAGGTTGGCCCTGGTGATGTCACGAGTCTCGTGGTCAATGTTCACCTGGAGATAGAGAATGGAGAGAGAGAGTTTAGTCAGCTGTTGCAGTCTGAATGAAGATGTGTTATTTTTTATTTATAGTTGTAAATTATAGTTGTAATAAAGATGACTGAAATTGGGATGCCATAAAAATGTCATTGGTGAGGGAGAATAAAGCAGGCTTTTGAGGGATGCATACCTCTCGGGGGGCGTCGGTGCAGATGAACTCATCATAGATTCTCTGGGCTTTGGCGGCCAGCTTGGCAGCAGACTTAGTGCTCCTGAAGTCCTCACAGGCAAAGTAGAACGCAATGTTTTCCTCACTAAACTCTGACACCAGGAAATCTGTGAAGGCTATCAGTCCATCTGATGAAGAGAGAGAGAAAGTGAGAGAGAGATTGATATTGGTACAGTTCAATAACAATGATGCTATGTAGTAGGCCATCCTAGAATCTGTGTCCTTGCATTACCTACTGTGTGGGTATGTGTGTGTACATTAGTGTGTGTGTACATGTGTGTGTGTCTCTACATGTGTGTACAAGTGTATGCATTTGTCTGTATCTTGTGGAATAACCCCCAGAACTGTGCCAGCATGTGTATTCTACAGCAGCGGCTGTGTTATGTTGTGAGGATCAAATCTCTTATCTTCGTAATTAGCAAGCTCCCAGTAATACTCTATAAGCACCTGGGGCTAAAATGGAACAATATATTTATATATATATATATATATATATATATATATATATATATATATATATATATATATATATATATATATATAACATTTTTAAATGGGACAAAATATCCTACTCTAACCTAAGTGCAGAAATAAAGGTTTATTTTCGTCGCATCTCTGCAGAACTAATTGTGTGTGTGTGTATATGTGTGTGTGCAGTGAAGAGTAAGGTTTACTTACGTTTATTGGACAGCAGCTTTTCGAAAGACTCTTTCCACCTCATGCATTCTTCCAGAGTAGGTCTAGTTTTGCCTATTTTGCAGCTTGATAGACTCCAGTTTGATTTTTGCAGAAAGTTGACCATTCTTGATTTCAGTTCCTTGGCCCTAAGAAGAGAGAATAATATCATAGGTAAGATAAATAATGCACAAGTCCTTGAATTGAGTCCTTGTTCAGTACAATATTTTGATACTAACTAGTCATTAACAAATCGAGACATGTCTCATCGCTGCAAGGTCTAAATTTAGAATCCACTAAAACCGCCTTCACTTTCATCATCACAGAAGCTGGAAAGCCAAATAATAATCCCCTTTAATCCTTTAATCCAAATGCCAGAGACAGCGACAGTGAAGAGTTGTATGTACCTTTCTAGGCAGGTGGAAGACAGAGCTAGTCCTTTGCACATAGTTGATGTGGATGCAGAGAGCGGTACGTAGTGTAGGTAAGTAAATCCTTTGAGTTGAGGCGTGCAGTTGGACAGATATCAACAGAGTGTGTCTGCAGTGAGGGAGCAGAGAGCTTTTATCCTCCAGACTGAGGCTTGTCATCAGCCTACTCAGCCAATGACATGGCCTCGAGACTGTGTGTGTGTGTGTGTGTATGCGCACGCATGTGTGTGAGAGAGGGTGATACAGAGAGAGAGATGGGGAAGGAGCACGAAAAATAGGAAGAGAGGGAGGGTGTGAGAGAGAGAAAGAGAGAGGGAAATATAGGAGAGTGAGAGATGGAGGGTGAAGCTGGGAAATTACTTTTCAACATCCCTGATATCAAACAAGTCTTTTGTGTTGTTTGTTTGTTTCTGCTCTCTGAAAAGATGTTATTGTCTGATTGGACAAAATGAATCTCCCACTTACATGGGCCAGCGGGTGTTTGTGTGTGTGTGTGTGTCCATGTCGGTGTGTGTGTGCATGCATGGATGTGTTTGTATGCATATGTTTGTGCGTGTATGTGTGGCAGTGTTTACTAACCATAAGGAAGCGCGGATGCTCTTCCTTTGTCTGTTGTTAATGATCGCTGCTTGGACAACCACACACACACACACACACAGGAGACAACAGGGGAGATAAAATGAGAATACAGTAATAACCCCTGAACAAAGATGATCTCATACTGTAGATACAAGAAGTCCAGGGGCCTCATTTATCAATCATGCACAGGCACACATTTCTTACAGTAATAATCGATATTAAGTACAGTAATTTGTTCAATTAGAGGCATGTGTAAAAGTTTTATAAATCACACTTTTTCTATGCGTTTTAAATTGAATTTGTAAGTAGTATTTCAGAATAACTACGCAATATTGATAAATGAAGCTTGTTTCAGGGAAGGAAATGTGGTTTGATTATTTAGTCATGTTCAATGATCATTATAACATTTGATTGGATATACACACCTCCTTGATATTCCAGAAATGGAAAGGTTGATAGCATCTCCGGTAAATGACTGGAGATGCTATCACCTTTCCTTTTTTTTAGGAATATCAAGGATCTACAATGACTCAGATAAACAGCCCATTCCAGTGGCGCCACATATACTGTATATTTTAAAGTTTACTGGAACCAGGAACCACTTAAGATAAATAATATTGTACCTGCACCTCACATTCAGGAGAAAAAACAGGACAAATATTAATTTGGGTAGTACAATAAAAACAGATGCAATAACACAAACACACACTACAATGAAACAGAAACTCCCTTCACCACACCCATTGTTTTGAGCCCTTTTTCAATAAACTCTCTCTACACAACAGCTCTGCCTTCATAGTTGCATGTACAGCATATCATCATAATGTCATCAGAGACAGATGCATCATTTTTATTGCCCATCCTTCTTACATGACCCTAGAGAAAAAAACATCTGACTGTGCAGTACACAAACATAATGACTCAGAGCATGAATAAAGCGTAGTTGGCGATGATGAGGATGAATCAACCTGCATCATCAGTGTATGATTCATAGAATAGACCCTAGGGACCATTTGGGTTACCTAACGCTCCACACAGGGGCATCATACACCAATTATTTTAGAGGGGGCACGAATTACGCAGGATGTAGAAGGGGAAAGTTGGAGAATTTAGCATTTTTCAAACACTTGAAACAGCTTTTTCCTGCAATCTAGAACCATCATCATTTTGGCTAATTCTATGTAAACAAGATGTGCATTTTTCTGCATAGGTTATATAAGTAATAATGACCGAGAAGCCGGTGTTTGTTGGCTATATTGGCACGGGTGTTGTTAGGCCCGAGACGAAGTCGAGTGCTGGCAAACTGTGCCAATATATCCATGAAACACCGGATAATGATCACCAAATAATGATCGACATATTTTCATAAAACATTTTTTTAAATGTATTTGTACTAATTCATCCTTCCACAAGAAATAATCCCGACACAAATCTAGGGTTGCTAGAGACGAGACCTAGTCGATCGTTATTTTTGTTCTGTATCTATGGGCGCGACCCAGTCGTTCGTTCTAAATGTTCCATTGCCATATTGACTGGCAACGTTCTAATCCCTTGCCTGCTAGCTAGCCAACTATGGCTAATTTACTGTCACCTCAAAAAGTGCAGCCAGAATAACAAAGTAACTGCATTTGTTTAATCAGATTTCTAGGTAAGATGTATTTGGATACATCCATAGCAATGCGCTTATGATGCGTGACTTTGCCTGGCAGAAAACATGTGCTCTCTAGTCAGGACACTGTTCAGACAAAAGAAACACAATCCATGATGTTCATTTGAGCTGATTTTAACAAATTAAACCATACATTCCCTTTGTTATCCATGACAGCTGACTTCAGTGATAATGCCCGAGAAGCCAGTGTTTGTGTTACGATCGTCGTAAGAACATTCGGTCCAAAGCGCAGCGTGAAATCGGTTCAACATTTTTTATTATAAGTGAACCGCACAAAAAAACAATAAAGCATGAACAATACGTGAAGCTATGGAGTGCTCACAGGCAACTACACATAAACAAGATCCCACAAAACACAGTGGGGAAATGGCTGCCTAAATATGATTCCCAATCAGAGACAACGATAAACAGCTGCCTCTGATTGGGAACCATACCAGGCCAACATAGAAATAAAACAACCTAGATTACCCACCCTAGTCACACCCCGACCTAACCAACATGGAGAATAAAACGCTCTCTATGGTCAGGATGTGACAGTTTGTTGGATATATTGACACGGGTGTCTCCCTTGGGTCCAGCTGATTCTTTGTGGCCTTGTTATATGCGAGAGTGGTGTATCTGAAAGAAAGAATACATTGTTATAATATTGTTTTCGAGTAGCCTAATTATGAGTGCAACTTAGAAATAACACAAACAGGCTATGAACAACATACCTTAGACCATTCTCATCTGTTTTTACAAGGAATGAGTTGAACTCTAATTGTCTGTTCCCCTCTTTTCCTTTTCGACCCAGATGTAACTGGCGGACAAACCACCCTTTCTGGACCAGAACTCTTGGTGTACCGGGACTCAGATCCTGGGGGTTTTGGAGCTGGGCCACATCTTTATCGGTGATGGGAGGGTGGCTGTTTGTGATATCTTTTCCTTGCCTTCTTAGCTGTTTGAAATTGGCCAGAAATACATGACACAAAGTGGTAAATTCAGTATCCTTCATAAGGCACCAGCTGCGACCGATGGGTGGGTCATTTAGAAACTGGTTGAGCCCACTCCAGAGTCCCAGTACACATGCGGTACTGCTCCCCCTTCCCATTTCGTATATTTCCATAAAACTGTCGGAGAAGGATGTTAAACTCATCCTTAGTGACAGTTTTGAAGTCAACAACTTTTTTCTTCTCTTGCTAGCCAGCCCCCGAAGCAACACACAGCTCAGTTTGTATTCTAATATTGTTCTTGACTGTGTTATTTTTGTTGCGGCTTTTCTCTAGGTCATTCAATGCAGTATCCTCCAAATATACATGCCTGTGTATTATTGCCATCTCTTTTTCCATTTTAGTTTTCGCAGAAGAATCGATTTAGCCAGTCAACTGAAAAAAGTTCTGTATGTTGCTATGACAACCAGCTCAATTTGCTGTCAGTGTCCTTCGGACACATTCACTTTATATGGGACGGTGGAGATCCCAATTCAATATTGAAAAGGTTGGAGAGACAGACAGCAAGGTTTATACAAATCTCTGCTGTTGAAAATGAATGCAATTCTAAAATAAATGTGAGATAATGTCTAGATGCTTTTTTAGTGGAGATCAAGTTTATACATTTACTGGCAAGTTTATGAGACTGTGGATTGCGCAGTGAAATGGAACAGAGTAAATCATAGATTTAGCCTGTGGTAACTTGTGAAATAGACACCGGCTGGAATGCGTTTTTAACAAATCAGCATTTAGGATTAGAACCACCCGTTGAATAACTATTCATACCTCTTTACATGGTCAAAAGCCATTGAGGGTGTCACTCTGAATGCTGTAAATTACACATCTTAATGTACTACACTAACATGCCTAGGATATTACAGTACATCCAAATTACAATGGAGTACATGGGACCATAACACACAATCAATACAGGCACATGGCATCATAATTATTTTCTGCATATCTAAGCATCCCTCGAGCTGTCTATATCCTCCTGATTGGTGCTTCTTAAAAAAAAAATATATATATTTTTTTTCTCTACATGTCTGCTCAAATCTGGGTAAAAGATGGAAAGGAATGTGTTTTATTTAGTACGTTTAGTACCCCAGGAAACCCATGGCAGGAGGTAACTGTAAAAAGTTTATACTTTACCCCAGGATACCCATTACGGGTGGAAAATATACCAACAAGGTAGCTTTATTCACTTTGGAGGAATTTAACGAAACAAAGTTGCTATGTTCACGTGAAGGGAATTTAGCGAAAAGTTTCAGCCTATTTGCAGTGGACCTCCTTGTTATTGCAGTTCTCTTTTTTTTATTTGCGTGATGCACTTGCATTCAGTGGCATTAACAGTGGTTCCTCCTTCAAAAGTGACGTCATACTGCGGCACACCTTGCGGGCTGCTGCAGCATTTTTTTGGCACGTTATCTATTTGTCAGCCATTTTTCTGTTAATGCAAGTTATTGCTAGTTTGACCACCAGAGGTGATCTTTGAGAAGCATTTGATAGTCTTCCATATTGGCATTACCAGAGAATATAAAACCTTTTTGTAATAAGAAGGTATATAGGATTGATAGGAAGAAATTTGTCTTAATTAATTTTATTAATATTATGGTGTTTCTATTCAGAGAAAAAAACAAAACATCAGGGTTTCCATAAGGATGGGAATGGAAAATATTACGCTGTACCATGGGAGGAAGGAGTAGGCTGTTCTTGTAAATAATAATTTGTTCTTAACTGACTTGCCTAGTTAAATAAAGGTTACACTTAAGAGCATAACATTTCTGCACCCTAATTTTCTATTTCTAGTCTAACCAATACCCAAACGGAGATTAAGTGAAAATAAAAATCTTATTGATTTATTAAGACCAGTCCCCATGCTTGCCTCAGAGCAGCGCAAAACGGTGCTAAAATAGTTGTAGGCTTTTGCTTCTAACTTCAATATGCTCATTAAATAAATAAGACCTACACCATTTTTAACAGCACATTACTCAATACTAGTGAGACTCATTCACCTATGGTAGGCCTACAGTATATCGAAAAATATATTTTTTCAATGATGTGACTCTCTTCCAATAATTACATTTATACTCTATATTAATATCTAAGGGGCATTGTCCATTAGGATCGGTGAGAATATCTAAGGGGCTTTTATATAATTCTAAATTCATTAATAATAATAATCGCTTTGTTTAAAAATTAACAACATTTTGGAGATTTCATTTTCCTTTAACCTAGAGTATGCAAGAAAAAGGCAATTCTTGAACATGGGGTGAGACATTCTCACTCATTTGTAAATAAAGCCAGTTTGTTATTTAGATGTATTTATTTCTGAAGAAACCTAACCTGATTATTTAGCAGACATCACTCATTCAGTCAACACATATCTTAAGAATATCATGGAATATTTAAACATTTTTGTTTCTCCATGCCTGTCCAGAGCAGCGTGAAACAATGCTGAAATAGACATCCGCAGCGGGAAGGCCATGTATTCCGTGCCCACTCGTGGTATCTCTATTCGGGTACACATCCATGGAATAGCAGAACAGCATAATGGTCCGGGTGGCCCCTGCTGTGCCTGGTGAGCAGTTGGTCAAGTTCTGTTGTCAGAAGAGGAATGGAAATGTCAGGGTGAACCAAAGACCGGAGTTCCAGAGCTCACAGGTGTGCCTGGCATGGATTGTGACTCCATCTCGTTCCTCGGCCTTTTCAACGCGTGAGTGAGTCAATGAATATTAAAGCCATTGACTCACTGATGAATGAAGATGATGAGCGATCGGCAAAGGCAATCTGTAATCTGCGGGCATCACGGCACAACATTAACATCGCTCTAATCACAGTCAGAAGACAGTTGAAGAAACTTGTGTGGACTTATGGAAAGGCTTGGTTAGAATTTTTATATATATATATATATATATATATATATATATATATATATATATATATATATATATATATATATATATATATATATATATATATATATTTTTTTTTTATTATCAGAACATTAACCATGTTTTGTACTGTTCTGTAGTTTCAACCCAATGATCCGTCTGACAAACAAAGAACTTTGCGTCAAAGCCGGTGAGACATTCAATAACATCATCTTCACAGACGAATCAACCGTGGCCCTTGAACAATTTGATCAAAATTGCTACAGAAAAAAAGGAAGAAGATAAAGAAGATTAACGAACGCTTAAAGATGTTGATGAAGAAATGCTGTTTTGAGTTAGAAATGTATCACTTCAGAGTAGTTAAGTATCGAATACATTCCAAGATGAGGGGTTTTCACAACAGTAGCTGGGCTATTGACCAGCTAATAGGAAACAATTGCATGATGAGCTACATTCTTTACAACAATTTCACACATCATTTGTATCTACCTTTCCATTTACTTTTAGAGTTTGAGATTTACAAATGTGTGCTTTCATTATTAGTTACATTGTTTGTTTGAACGTGCAGACTTGTTTCTTTAAATTACTGTTTCATGTAGAATGCTACATTTTTGACCAGTTGCAATTGTAAGTAAGCCTAATAAAAAAATCCTACTTCTATTAGGCTGTTAAGCCTCATAGCCTACTTCAGCCAGTTAAGTTATTTTATATAGGTCTGGGGTCCAAGATATAGACTTCAATTAAGTCCTTTTGTTGTTTGTGAAGTCAAATTAAAATGAAGATCATTGTTGAAATGAATTGCTCGACTGGTGTAAGTTTTCTCCATCTGTTGGTGTGCAACATTTGCATAAAAAGTTAGCTATATTTTAAGCACCAGCCACTGTTCACCTACTATTGATTGCGCTGTGGTTGCCGCCAGTTGTTTAAAAAAAAAAATGAACCCTTATTTAACTAGGCAAGTCAGGTAAGAACAAATTCTTATTTACAATGATGGCCTACCCCGGCCTAACCCGGACGACGCTGGGCCAATTGTGCGCCGCCCTATGGCACTCCCAATCTCGGTCGGATGTGATACAACCTGAATTCAAACCAGGGACTGTAGTAAAGCCTCTTGAACCGAGATGCAGTGCCTAAGACTGCTGTGCCACTTGGGAGCCATGGCCAATATATATATATATATGTGTGTGTGTATATATATATATATATATATATATATATATATGTATATATAGATATATATGTATATATTTTTTTTTCCCAGAACATTAACCGCGTGTTGGAGATATGTGTGTAGGTAGATGTGGAAAGATAGATACAAATTACAAAGTTAGTTTCACACCTAGCTCAGCTATTAGACAATTCTATAGTAAAGGTTGAATTGTTCGGCTAATAGCCCAACCTTCTATGCTTGTGAAAAACTAATGATAATACTTTTCCCCTTTCCACGTTAAAGATTACAATAGATAAAGTGTTTTTAGCCACAATCAGCCCCAACCCCAATTAATACATTTGGGCACAGTCAATAGTGCGCTGGACTTTGGGCTATAATGTTGAGGGTTCAAAACCTGCTCCCTGCTTGTTTCATTGCATTATTATGCCTGTCTCAGAGCAAACAGCCTGGATTGTTATTCCCATCTCTTTCCTCGCAGTCATTCTCTGCCTGAGTGGCTCACTTGTGGGTGTGCTGGCAGGATGTACTGTTTTTTATTATGTGTATATGAATTACAAATCAGCCTTTACTGAAATCATGTTTTTAGTCTATTGCATTGTTACAATGTGTAATCATTGATGTCCCAGGAGCAGGAGTGGTAAACACTGTTGAAGTGTATAATTGTACTACATAATTCAAAGAAGGGAGTTTGATACACCTGGTATTGGATATGACTGAAGAAAAACTTGCAAAATAGCGATTTTCGTAAATGTACTTTTTGACAAAAGAATATGCACTATCGTTTGTCTCTACATTAACTAACATATTCCTCTCAATTGTAATTGTTTTGCTTGACTCGTTATGACGTTATAATTACTTAAATTTGCTTCCACCATAATGTTTTGTCAGCCATCTTTGCTGAAGAAAGTCACCAGCGACGGATGGCTCGCATCAAATTCGTCATTGGAACCACTCGATATGATTGGTCATATAAAAACCTTGGGACCCAAATGCTAAAAATGAGTGCTCTAACTCCCCTTGGAGGTGGTCTGGAGCAATGAAGCCGTGACACTGGGTACCTCTAAGTCCGCGGTGTAAGCTCACAACTTTTAAAGGAGGAACAACTGTATGTATCACATGATTATGAAGACATAAATGTATGAAAATGTGTAGACTTTAACAAAGATTGATGTCATTCTGTCTATTAATGTTAATGTTATGTATTATGTAATGTTTTATGTTTTGTGTGGACCCAAGGAAGAGTAGCTCTTGCTTTAGCATCAGCTAATGTGGATGCTAATAAAATACTAGTTATTGCATGTTTTTCTAAAGTTTAACAACCTTGCAAGCAGGCATGCCAGCTAAGACAAGTTACTTTAATTTGATTGATGGTCTGAAATGGCTTGGTAGCTATTTATGAGGTTGGGAGATTGGGATCCTATCTAGCTGTCTAGCTAAAGCCAACTTCATACAATTTCTAGGTGGCTAGTATTACAAAGAAACAACTAAACATTTTCATTTTATTATTCATCAAGAAGGAATCAATAGGCTATATAGCTTGATCAAATTAATTTACAAGCATACCTACTTGTGAGTCCTCCCTATCACCATCAGCTAAAATCAAATCAAACACTGTATGTGTCAGTCTGCACTCTCTCTCCTCTTCCACTGATGATACTGCACACACTATTATCTAGCATCTTTCCTAGCATATCTTTGCAACGTGCACCTGGGAAGGAACCACTTACTAGGGAGAATAGGGGGGAGGGGGGCTGGACAGTGTGCCCCCTCCACAAAATACCACTGACAGATCTTTTTATGAATAATTATGATAAAATATGAGTTTAGAAATTACGTTGTTTTTTTTATCTGAGGGCATTGGTTTTTGTGCCCCCTATGGACATGATGCCTCTGGCTCCAAAACACAGTGTCTTAACCACGATGCAAAAGAACATTCGATTAGGATTTAATACGAGCGTATAAAAGGTCTCTCTGGTCCCTAGAAAGGCCTGGGGGAACCCACCCACACATACAGACACATAGTCATCACACTACTGTCATCACACACAAAGGTCTGTTTGTTCCTCAATCAATCTGTTAGGAAGAGAGGGAGGAAGAGTCTGTACAAGGAAGGAAATATTGTGTTTGGTGTGTAAGATGAAGCACAAAACAAGTTCTCCAGAAGCTGTGAAGAATCTGTCTCTCTCTGTCTCTCGTTGAGTCTTTTCGAGCCCCCCCCAGCTGAGTTGACTTAGTACGTAATTTTAGGCGAAAACTGGAAAAAAAAGGGTACAATCCTTAAGAGGTTTTAAACTGTCTCCTTCCCTTCATCTACACTAATTGAAGTGGATTTAACAAGTGATATCGAAGAGTCGTAGCATTCACTTGGATTCACCTGGTCAGTCTATTTGGTATTTTATTAGGATCCCCATTAGCTGTTGCAAAAGCAGCAGCTACTCTTCCTGGGGTCTACACAAAACATGAAACATAAAATAGAATGACATAATACAGAACATCATTAGACAAGAACAGCTCAAGGACAGAACTACATATATTTTTAAAAGGCACACGTAGCCTACATACAAATGCATACACACAAACTATCTAGGTCAAAAAGGGGAGCGGCGTTGTGCCGTGAGGTGTTGCTTTATCTGTTTTTTGAGCCCAGGCTTGGTGTTTATTTGAGCAATATGAGATGGAATAATACTGTATATTTTCTTGAATTGATTCTGGATTTGGGGACTATGAAAAGACCACTGGTGGCTTGTCTGGTGGGATAAGTGTGTGTCAGAGCTGAGTGTAAATTGACTATGCAAACAATTTGGGATTTTCAACACATGAATGATTCTTACAAAAAGAAGAAGTGGTGCAGTCAGTCTCTCTTCAACTCTTAGCCAAGAGAGACTGGCATGCATAGTGTTCATATCAATTAAGAGCAAAACATGCCGCCCTGTTCTGGGCCAGCTGCAGCTTAACTAGGTCTTTCCTTGCAGCACTGGACCTCAAAACAGGACAATAATCAAGATTAGACAAAAGTAGCGCCTGCAGAACTTTTGGAGTGTGGTGTCAAAAAAGCAGAGCATCTCTTTTTTACGGCTAGACCTCTCCCTATCTTTGCAACCATTGAATCTATCTGTTTTGACCATGACAGTTTACAATCTAAGGTAACGGCAAATATTTTTGTCCCCTCAACTTGTTCAACAGCCACAAAATTCATTAGCAGATTCAGCGGTCTAGCACTTAAGAGGTGGAATGATTTGTACCAAATACAATGCTCTTAGTTTTAGAAATGTTTAGGACAAGTTTATTACCGGCCACCCATTCCAAAACAGACTGCAACTCTTTGTTAAGGGTTTCAGTGACTTCAATAGCTATGGTTGCCGATGCGTATATGGTTGAATCATCAGCATACATGGACACACATGCTTTGTTTAATGCCAGTGGCCGGTCATTGGTAAAAATAGAAAAGAGTAGAGGGCCTAGAGAGCTGCCCTGCGGTACACCACACTTCACATGTTTGACATTAGAGAAGCTTCAATGAAAGAAAACCCTTTGAGTTCTATTAGATAGATAGCTCTGAATCCATGATATGGCAGAGGTTGAAAAGCCAAGTTATGGTCAATAATATCAAAGGCTGCATTGAAATCTAACTGGACAGCTCCCACAATCTTATTATTATCAATTTCTTTCAACCAATCATCAGTCATTTGTGTCAGTGCAGAACATGTTTTGTGTCCTTCTCTAAAAGCATGCTGAAAGTCTGTTAGTAATTTGTTTACAGAGAAATAGCATTGAATTTGGTCAAACCCAATTCTTTTCAACAGTTTGCTAAGACCTGGCAGCAAGCTTATAGGTCTGCTGTTAGAACCAGTAAAGGCCGCTTCACCACTCTTGGGTAGTGGAATTACTTTGACTTCCCTCCAGGCCTGAGGACAAAGACTTTCCTCTAGGCTCAGATTAAAAATATGACAAATAGGAGTGGCTTTTGAGTCAGCTACCATCCTCAATAGCTTTCCATCGAAGTTGTCAATGCCAGGAGGTTTATCATTATTGATCGTTAACAATAATTTTCCCACCTCTCCCACACTAACTTTACAAAATTCAAACTTGCACTGCTTTTCTTTCATTATTATTATTTTTTTTGCGTGAATATGATTCATCACTGTTTGTCGTGGGCATTTCCTGCCTAAATTTGGCCATTTTGCCAATGAAATAATCCTTAAAATAATTGGCAACATGAAATGGTTTTGTGATGAATAAGCCATCTGATATGTCAAGGAAAGAGCAGGTGTTCTTAATATTTTGTATACAAAAATAAGTAAAGATTTATGTTAAAATTATGGATTCTATATGGCCGTGAAATTCAGCTATGGAAAGGCAAATCATATAAGGGATGTTTTGCCCAGGTCTAGTAGCAGTTCCCAGTAGCCTTTTGGTCTTCATTTGGGATTCTGAAAATTTCACAAAACAGTTGATTCTCTGTCACTGTTAGATGCTTGATATAACACAATCATACAGATAAGATCCCCTGACACTGACCTATTCTTGGTATACCCTGCACACAAGCAGATGATAAGATACAGTATCAACCAAAGATATATCCATTCACACATCATTTCACATGGAAATATTAATTAGAAGCATCTCTATTATTTTATTAATTCCGTTCTGGTCATTCATGGAATGTGCTTGATTGTCTCCCGACATAGCCTCTCTGAACCGGTTTGCTGGCGCTTTGTAGTGTTGCTGTGTAGCAGCACTGAGGGTGTTATTCTGCACCGAATAGCCATCTGTTTATCTAATTATCTAACTATCTGTTGAAATCCAATTTACTTGTCACATGTGCTGAATACAACAGGTGTAGACATTACTGTGAAATGCTTAGTTACAAGCCATAAAAAAATGCATTGTTGGTTAAGGAGCTTTTGGGACCTAGCCTTAGCGCTCTGGTACCGCTTGCCATGCAGTAGTGGAGAGAACAGTCTATGACTTGAGTGGCTGGAGTTTTTGACAATTTTTAGGGCCTTCCTCTGACACTGCCTAGTCTAGTTGTCCTGGATGGCAGGAAGCTTGGCCCCAGTTATGTACTGGGCCGTACGCGTTATCCTTTGTAGTGCCTTGCAGTCGAATGCCGAGCAGTTGCCACCCCCCCCTGTGATGCAACCAGTCAGCAGGTGTGTAAAGTACTACTTAAGTATCTGTACTCTACATTGCTATTTATATTTGAACAACTTTTACTTCACTACATTGCTAATGAAACTAATGTACTTTTTTACTCCATACATTTTCCCTGACACCCAAAAGTACTCATTACATTTTGAATGCTTAGCAGGGCAGGAAGATGGTCCAATTCCTACACTTATCAAGAGAACATGCCTGGTCATCCCCACTGCCCTGTCAGACTCACTTAACACACATGTTTCCTTTGTAAATTATGTCTGTGTTGCAGTGTGCCCCTGGCCTTCAGTACATTGTATTTTTACTTTGATACTTAAGTATATTTAAAATCAAATACTTTTAGACTCTTACCATCTTAATGATGGTGTTGTAGTCATGCATGGCCACTCAGTCATGGGTGAAGAGGTAGTACAGGAGGAGACTAAGCATTTGCCCCTGAGAGGCCCATATGTTGAGGATCAGTGTGGCAGATGTGTTGTTGCATACCCTTACCACCTGGCGGCAGCCCGTCAGGAAGTCCAAAATCCAGTTGCAGCGGGAGGTGTTCAGTCCCAGGGTCTTTTGCTTAGTGATGAGCTTTGAGGGCACTATGGTGTTGAACGCTGAGCTGTAGTCAATGAACAGCATTCTCACGTAGGTGATCCTTTTGTCCAGGTGGGAAAGGGCAGTGTGGAGAGCAATAGAGATTGCATCATCTGTGGATCTGTTGAGGCGGTATGCGATTTGAAGTGGGTCTAAGGTTTCTGGGATGATGGTGTTGATATGAGCCATGACCAGCCTTTCAAAGCATTTAATGGTTACAGACGTGGGGTCTACGGAGATGTGTTCTTGGGCACGTGGACTATGGTGGTCTGCTTGATACATCAAGGTATTACAGACTCAGTCAGGGTGAGGTTGAAAATGTCAGAGAAGACACTTGCCAGTGTCCGCACATGCTCTGAGTAGAAGTCTTGGTAATCTGTCTGGTCCTGCGGCTTTGTGAATGTTGACCTGTTTAAAACTTCTTATGGCTGCAATCCTGTTAACGGGATGATATGACAACAGCCAGTGAAAGTGCAGGGCGCCAAATTCAAAACAACAGAAATCTCATAATTAAAATTCCTCAAACATACATGTATTTTATACCGTTTTAAAGTTAATCTTGTTGTTAATCCCACCACAGTGTCCGATTTCAAATATGCTTTACAGCGAAAGCACCACAAATTATTATGTTAGTTCTCCACAAAATCACAGAATAAACACGCCATTTTTCTAGACAAAGATAGGAGTCACAAAAAGCACAAATAGAGCTTAGATTAATCACTAACCTTTGATGATCTTCATCAGATGACACTCATAGGAGTTAATGTTACACAATACATGTATGTTTTGTTTGATAAAGTTCATATTTATATAAAAAAATCAGAGTTTACAGTGGCACGTTACGTTCACTAGTTCCAAAAACATCCAGTGATTTTGCATAGCCACATCGATTCAACAGAAATACTCATCATAAATGTAGATGATAATACACATGCCATCTCTGTGTCAGATTTCAAAAAAACTTTACGGATAGAGCAAACCATGCAAGAATCTGAGACGGCGCTCAGAAAAATAATCAAATTAGCCACAATGTTGGAGTCAACAGAAATCACAAATTACATGATAAATATTCCCTTACCTTTGATGATCTTCATCAGAATGCACTCCCAGGAATCCTAGTTCCACAATAAATGCTTGATTTGTTCGATAATGTCCGTTATTTATGTCCAAGTAGCTACTTTTGTTAGCGCGTTAGGTATACAAATCCAAACGCTCGTTCAGGTTGAGCATTACTTCGGACAAAAACTTCAAAAAGTTATATTACAGGTCGAAGAAACATTTCAAACTAAGTATAGAATCAATCATTAGGATGTTTTTATTATAAATCCTCAACAAAGTTCCAACCGGAAAATTCCTTTGTGTCTAGAGGAGCAACGGAACGCAAGTTGATATCATGTGGAATGCGCATGACCAGGAAATGTCTCTCTGCCAGTAACCTGACTCATTCAGCTCTTGTTCCACAACACAGTAGAAGCCTCATTCAAGTTTCTAAAGACGGTTGACATCTAGTGGAAGCCCTAGGAAGTGCAACTCCATTCATATCCCAATTTGAATTCAATAGGGCCTCGGTTGAAAATCGACCAATCTCAGATTTCTCAATTCCTGTTTGGATTTCTTCTCAGGTTTTTGCCTGCCATATGAGTTCTGTTTTACTCACAGATGTCATTCAAACAGTTTTAGAAACTTCAGAGTGTTATTTCTATCCAATACTACTAATAATATGCGTATATTAGCAACTGAGACTGAGCGGCAGGCCGTTTACTCTGGGCACCTTTCATCCAAGCTACTCAATACTGCCCCTGCAGTCATAAGAAGTTTAACAACTTCTAACCCCAAGCCATAAGACTGCAGAACAATTAATCAAATGGCTACCCGGACTATTTGCATTGACGCCGTTTTTTACGCTGGTGCTACTTTTATGCTGCTGTTTATTATCTATGCATAGTCACTTTACATCTACCTCCATGTACTGTACATATTTACTAAATTACCTCGACTAGCCTGTACCCCCACACATTGACTCGGTACCGGTACCACTTATATATTGCCTCGTTATTGTAATTTTATTTTGTTTTGTTTTGTTTTTTACTTTAGTTTATTTAACTTTTCGTTAATTATTTTAGCAAACTTAGGTAATGTCTAATTCACATCCACTATGGAGACCGTGATCACACAGTTGTCTGGAACAGCTGGTACTCTCATGCATGGTTAAGTGGTTCATTGCTTGAAGCGAGCATGGAAGCATTTAGCTTGTCTGGTAGGCTTGCATCACTGGGCAGCTCAAGGCTGGGTTTCCCTTTGTAATAATAGTTTGCAATCCCTGCCACATCCATCGAGCATCAGGGCCAGTGTAGTAGGATTCAATCTTAGTCCTGTATTGACGGTTTGACTGTTTAAAGGTTTGTGAAAGCAGCAGCTGTAGCCTTTAGCTCAGTGCGGATGTTGCCTCTAATCCATGGCTTCTGGTTAGGATATGTACGTACAGTCACTGTGGGGATGACTTCATTGATGCATTTATTGATGAAGCCGGTGACTGATGTTGCATACTCCTCAATGCCATTGAATGAATCCCGGGACATGTTCCAGTCTGTGCTAACAAAACAGTCCTTAGCTTAGCATCCACTTCATCTGACCAGTTCTGTATTGAGCGAGTCACTGGTACTTTCCTTTTCTTTTCCTTTAAGCAGGAATCAGGAGGATAGAATTATGGTCAGATATGCCAAATGGAGGGCAAGGGAGAGATTTGCACATGTCTCTGTGTGTGGAGTAAAGGTGGTCTAGAGTTTTCTTTCCTCTGGTTGCACATGTGACATGATGGTAGAAATGAGGTCTCACTCTACCTTACTTAGCCACCACATATGATAATTATACTTTACCTAGCCCCAAGGTATTATCGGTCTACTTGCCCCTTATGCATTCTCCAATGTAACTCCTTGTATCTAATTTTATCCTTCCCCAGATCTCTCACTATGCTAAGGATTGCAGCTCCATTTGGATCATACTGGGAGGAATGCATTATGTATTGGATATTAGATACTCAGAGATGATGGATTCAGCTGATTCTTTGAAGATGCTCTGCTTTCCACTGCTCTCAGGAAACAGGAGATCCGTCTTGGACAATGTTTTCTAAATGGGTGGCCATGACCAATTGTTGGGTCACTGCTAGTTCATTCTGGGTCACAGGTAAAGATGAGGCTGGATCATCAATCATGTGTTGGGTCATGAAAAAATGATGAAGGCTTTTAGTCACCCCCCCAATTTTTGTATATATTTTTTTTACAAAAATGAAGAGTGCTTTCATGAGTTCTAATGCACTTGTTTTTGTTAAAGTCAACCTTTATTCAACAGAAAGTGTTCAAAGTGGCTAGCAAAAGAGAAGAGTATAACTCTCTCTCCCTTGGAACAAATATTCTGCAGTTTGTACTTCCAAAGGTGCAATATCCTGTACTTCTACTACACAAACATCAATAATTGCATTAATGTAAACAAATGATTATTGATGTAAACCAATCAGCATTGATCAGAAAGTGTACTTTCTGGTTACTTTCTATTGAGTGTACTTTCTGTCATCGCACTGCTTTTTTCATAACTGTTATTCACCTGTCAACAGAAACAGTTTATTGTTTCCGTCTTAATTAACACGGATGTAATCAAATCCACAGGCATAATTTACTATAAGTCGGTCTCTATCTATGTATCCTGAGAGGACACGGTTGCCCTAGCAACTTGTGTGAAAAGACCAGTGGTGT
The DNA here is from genome assembly GCF_013265735.2 of Oncorhynchus mykiss. Taxonomy (NCBI): domain Eukaryota; kingdom Metazoa; phylum Chordata; class Actinopteri; order Salmoniformes; family Salmonidae; genus Oncorhynchus; species Oncorhynchus mykiss. The sequence continues at coordinate 29,689,499 of NC_050570.1, forward strand.
GGTGAATGTTGAGCAGCAGCATGGACCATAATGCCTGTGAAATCTGGTAAATTAGCAGTGTGTTTGCGTGCGTGTGTTTGTTCATGTGTATGTTTGTGTGAGTGTCCTGGAAAACGGTTTGCTTGAGTTCAATGCCACCGGAAAGGCCCGCAATGATTCCCGGCAGTACTTGTTTGTCAGTTTTTCAAGGCCTTCGCGTGGTGAGTCAACAGCACAGTAAGGGATGGGTTGGTTAACATCGTTGATGCAGAATGATAATAGAAAAATGTTTCCCTGGATAGCTTTAATTGCAATTCTCAAACTAATTGATATACACAGCCAGCTGAAGGAATCCTTGGGACACATGGGAAATCGCACCCCTATGAATCCAGAGTTATTGGAGTATGTTCAGCTACTGTACATGTTGCTATAGATGCCTGGTATGCTCTATGGCTCTGGTGTCCATATTGTCAGTTCAAAACCTCTGTTTCTGCAACATCCATGAGTAGACAAACATTATCTTTGCAGGTTTAAAATGTGAAGATATGAAAGGCGTCATTGGAATGCGTATGCTTCTTTATGCTTCAGGTCTCAGCGGTTGTAGTGTTAATAAAGTAACTATATTAATACAGTGAAATCACAACTCACTTTAATTCCAAACTCATTTTCAATAAAATGCCATGCGATGAGTATCGTGTGAAATTACAATTTTTTTGTAATGATTAATCTTTTTTCACCAGAATATTCCCCTCCATCTGTAGTGGCAACATGGCTCAACGTGATGAGTTTGGGAGCCTCAGGTTGACCATCTGCCTGACAGTTCTCAGGGGAAAAGGGGAAGAGCGGAAGGGAAGAGGTGGAGGAACCAACAGATGCTGCCTAGGCCTTGTTACACACTGTACTACTCCACCGGGACAGGCAATACAACCTCTGTCTCACCATCAACTGAAGGCCAACTTCAATCAAACACACTTTGCTATGTACTGGAAGTGGCATATGTAATATATGATGTAATGTTACGGAGTGCTGGGAAATCACTAGGGTGACACACCATGTACGCTTACAGCATTCAAAAGAAGCTGTGTGAGCAAGGCATGAATGTCCATGTGAATATAGACTAGTAAAAACATTGCTGCGGTAGGTTTGATTGCCATATAGGGCCCTGAGAGCCATCCCAGACCTGCAATAATGCATTTATTGTATTTATTTTTATTTAACTAGGCAAGTCAGTTAAGAACAAATTCTTATTTACAATGATGGCCTACACCGGCAAAACCCAGACGACGCTGGGTCAATTGTGCTCTGCCCTATGGGACTACGAATCATGTCTAGTTGTGACACAGTCTGGATTCGAACCAGGGTGTCATAGTGACACCTCAAGCACTGAGATGCAGTGCCTTAGACTGCTTCGCCACTTGGGTGCCCAATAAGCTGCATTCCCATCATACACACTCTGAAAAAGTAAATATTCCATTGACATCACATGAACACTACAGACTTTAATATCACAATCAATCAGAGATAGTGGCCCCAATGTCCCTAATGCTTGTCTCCGACAGGACATGTTGCTATGCAAGTTCCATGTGTGTCGCAGAATCCTTTCATAGCATACTGACTGGGCTGAGACAGTATCTCTGTGACTGCATTGTCCTGTAATGTGATGATTGTTTTGTCTGTTTTATTGTCCTGTGATAAACTATTTCACAGCTCCTCAGCCTCAGAGGAGGGACTGAGTTTGACTAGGTTCCAGTAATGTGACGATTGTTTTGTCTGTTTTATTGTCCTGTGATAAATTATTTCACAGCTCCTCAGCCTCAGAGGACGGACTGAGTTTGACTAGGTTCCAGTCTATTGACCACTATCACCTGAGATTTTGACCACATGCAGCCCAGTGTTTGACTGGGTTTACCGACTGCATAGTGGTGTCTCGACTGTTGGCCATATGATCAACATAGACTGGTAGCTGATTAACTCTAGCATAAAGAGTTCATCTTTCACAACACAATGGGAAGGCTGGGAAATAACATGTTGATCACTTGACCTGTAAACATAACATGAAAATGACATATGTAAAGTGACCACCTTTGGGATGGAAGGTGATGTGTTTCTACTCTCTGGGACGCTCTGTAAATGTGATGTGTGGGAAGCTAGCAATCATAACAGCAGCAGGCTCTGGGCAGGTGATTGTGTTTGTTATTAATTAGGAAGCTAGATAGATAGAGAGATAGAGAGCGATAGATAGAGCGAGAGAGAGGAGAGGAGAGAGACTGGCACATTTGTAAGATTTCTCCTTAGTGAATAAGAACACGTTGCCATGCCGACAGTTTGCTTTGGAAATTTGTGCAGCTGGAGTCTGACATTTGTTTGGCTTTACTGCAAATAAATACAGACAGTAGTGGGAATAACATTCAAAAAAGGATCACCCAAAAACATTATGTTGAAGATTATTTTATGTAAGAAAGGAGTACCACTACTGCTATGTAATCATCACCATTCAGATTATTATAATCATTTAGGTCATCATAACAATATCTATCATCATCATCATAATTACATAACCATCATCGCCATCAATAATATCCAAGGTAGCATGTTGGGTGTGTTGATTGTCTATTGACCTACATCAGCCCAAGTGCTGCCAATATGCTGCCGTGTGTCTATGGATGATGTGACGTAGAAGTCCGTCACTGGCCGCGAGTAGCATTTGATTCTTTAATGCATGACAAGTTAACAATGTGGGTCAATGTCACAATGTCACAAGTTAACTTCTCTGTCTTAGTACATACATTTCACACTTATGTCAATGTTCCTATTTAATACAAGCAATATGTTTTTTACTTATCGATGTTATGGATGAGCGTGGTGTTTGTTTGTTCTGTTCCTCTCTATCTCTGTAGCTTCCGGGTATGCTGGATAAGGACCCGATCTAAGGGAATTGGGCTGACTTTGTAGTGCCTGTCCCGAATGGCTCATTAATGTAAATGTGCATATTGAAAGACACTCTCAGTAGTGATGTCATTTTGTAAATGTTATGTTGTGATATTGTTTCATAAGCATGTTGCAACGTGTATACTTTAGTATGTTTAGTTAATGGGAAATGTAGGTTTGACGAGGTAATTGCTTAATTGTTCTGAGGGGAGGGGCTATTCCTACAAAAGGAGCCTCTCTTTCAGTTCATGGAGAAGCATTTTGGATTGAGCTGTGAATGGGGCAGCATTGTTTTTAGCTGTCCCATAAGGTATACGTTTGATGGCAGTACTGTTTTTGTTCCGGAATCACTATGTAAATAAATACCCTTGCACAGAATAACTTTTGCGGCTCCGCCATCTTTTTATTTTGATAGAGGTTAGGTTTTCCAGTATAGCCTTCTGGCCTACTCTACGTGACAGATGAGAAAATTGGCCTACATTTCCCCTGTTCCTCTTCCCAACAGTGACTCAACAACTCACAGATACACAGCAGGCGAAACTAAGTGGTGCAGTGGGCGAGACCACTGGGCACCTGGTCTACATATTCAACGAGTGCAGATCCCTTGTAATTTGCACCACAAACATACATTTTTTACGACTGCACTTGTTTTTGTATTTTACTTAACGTCCCCCTCTTCTTCTTCTTCTCTCTTTCTATTTCTCCCATTCATTCTCATTATTCTCTATCCTCTCTCTCTCTCTCTCTCTCTTGCCCTCTCTCCAGAGGGGTTATCTATTCAGTGGTATGTTGTGTATCTGTGTGCATCATGTCTGTGTCTCAGAAAATTCAGCTCGACACCAGGTAATACTTTTTTTATATATGTTAAAATCTCAGAGGACATTGCATTCAAGGTATGTACGACTATGAGCAAACCATTGGCAATGACTTGTTGCAAAATTCACATTTTACTAATGCAGGTTCGTAAGTGTAAATCAAATATTTAAAAATGTGTATATCATGAATAATTCAAATATACTCTATTATATCTTCGTCATAATAATAATAATAATAATAATAATACAAATATTCATAATATGAAAATAAACTCACAGTATATGGGTAATTCTACAGAAGTGTTGTAAATGACTGCTTACATCATGATACTTATTGTATGTTTAAACAATAAGGCATGAGAACCAAGGAATTATTGTGTGTGTCACGCCCTGGCCATAGAGAGGCTTTTATTCTCTATTTTGGTTAGGCCAGGGTGTGACTAGGGTGGGCATTCTATGTTCCTTTTTCTATGTTTTTGTATTTCTTTGTTTTTGGCCGGGTATGGTTCTCAATCAGGGACAGCTGTCTATCGTTGTCTCTGTAGCTCTTGCCCACATGGGTTTTGTGGGTAGTTGCTTTCTGTTTTGTACCTGACGGAGCTGTTTCGGTTGTTCTTTTTGGTACTTTGTATTTAGTGTTCAGTTCTATTTAATTAATAAATGACGAACACGTACCATGCTGCGCTTTGGCCCTCACCTTCTTCCACCACCGGCCGTTACAGTGTGATGGCTCCCGACTAAGGGCTGTTAGGCCCGAGGCGAAGCCAATAATTAAACGATAATTCTCGGGTTCGAGTGCCTTAGTGCTATTATAAAATGGTTACCAACATATTAAAAAAAGATAAAAAAGTTATTTTACTTAGTAAACATGTTTTATGTCATCCTTCCACCAGACAATATAGACTGGGGGAAAGCCCGTTTTTAGTTCTCAGATTCTGAAGTTGCTAGCCAAACGCTGGTCGTTCATTATATTCATTCTATTTGCCATGATTTGTTGATTTCTGGTGTCAAAATAAAGAACTCAGAGCAGATTTTTGGACTCAGTCAGTAGTTTTTACAATATCATTGGAAATTAATGTTGAAAGTTCAATTTTTATTCCTAAATCTTAAGTTGAAAATGATGATGTCGCTGCTTTCTGTTGACAAGACATTATGATAAAAAAAACAATATCAAAATACATTTTTAGTGTCCAAATCAATATTTAAAACCTACCAATAAAATGTACTATCTTGACATACATGTGCAACAATAATCAAATACCTTTTTTTTTTTATATACAAATACCTTAACTGCACACACCAGAAAGCGGCAATAATACTCATATTGACTTGGGGGAACACCAGCTGGTGAAACTAAAAAAACACACGGAAACTGGAAATATTTTTTACATCACTGGATAGAGGACAACCTGCAGAAGGTAGTCAGCTACATTTCAAAGTGTTGGATTTTGATACAGGACACCAAAACAGAAAAAGAAATGCAACACTGTTTTCTCAAGTACTCATACTGATTTCAAGTTTATTACTAGGTGGTAATAAACTGGTCCTAAACATCTCTAAAACTAAGCTTTGTATTTGGTACAAAATGTTCCAGACCTCAGTTAAATCTGGCAATGAATGGTGTGGCTGTTGAACAAGTTGAGGAGACGAAATTACTTGCCTTTACCTTAGATTGTAAACTGTCATGGTCAAAACATATAGATTCAATTGTTGTAAAGATGGGGAGAGGTCTGTCAGTAATAAAGAGACACGGCACTCCAAAAAGAAGGTTCTGCAGGCTAGTTTTGTCTAATCTTGATTATTGTCCAGTTGTGGTCCAGTGCTGCAAGGAAAGACTCAGTTAAGCTGCAGCTGGGCCAGAGCAGAGCGGCACATCTTGCTCTTCATTGCAATAAGAGGGCTGATATAAATACTATGCATGCTAGTCTCTCTTGGCTAAGAGTTGAGGAGAGACTGACTGCATCACTTCAAGAAACATTCATGTGTTGAAAATCCCAAATTGTTTTCATTGTCAACTTACACACAATTCTGACACACACTTATCCCACCAGACATGCCACCAGGTGTGGCACTACAGGTTGATCCAACTTTGATGTAATGTCCTTAAAACAAGTCAAAATGAGGCTCAGTATTGTGTGTGGCCTCCACGTGCCTGTATGACCTCCCTACAACGCCTGGGCATGCTCCTGATGAGGTGACGGATGGTCTCCTGAGGGATCTCCTCCCAGACCTGGACTAAGCATCCGCCAACTCCTGGACAGTCTGTGGTGCAACATGGCGTTGGTGGATGGAGCGAGACATGATGTCCCAGATGTGCTCAATTGGATTCAGGTCTGGGGAACGAAATCCATAGCATCAATACCTTCCTCTTGCAGGAACTGCTGACACACTCCAGCCACATGAGGTCTAGCATTGTCTTGCATTAGGAGGAACCCAGGGCCAACCGCACCAGCATATGGTCTCCCAAAGGGTCTGAGGATCTCATCTCGGTACCTAATGGCAGTCAGGCTACCTCTGGCAAGCACAAAGAAATGCCACCCCACACCATGACTGACCCACCGCCAAACCGGTCATGCTGGAGGATGTTGCAGGCAGCAGAACGTTCTCCACGGCATCTCCAGACTGTCACGTCTGTCACATGTGCTCAGTGTGAACCTGCTTTCATCTGTGAAGAGCACAGGGCGCCAGTGGCGAATTTGCCAATTTTGGTGTTCTCTGGCAAATGCCAAATGTCCTGCACGGTGTTGGGCTGTAAGCACAACCCCCACCTGTGAACGTCGGGCCCTCCTACCATCTTCATGGAGTCTGTTTCTGACCGTTTGAGCAGACACAGTTACAATGTGTTGTTTAAGTGTTCCCTTTATTTTTTTGAGCAGTGTATAAGCTACATGTGCCTTTTTTTTAAATGTATGTAGTTCTGTCCTTGAGCTGTTCTTGTCTATTAATGTTGTTAGGCGGAGCGGAATGGGTGAACCCAAGAGCTGACAGATGAATCCAAGGGAGTGGTAGAGTGGGGAGTCCAGGACAGAGTAGCAGGATGACGAGACGTGGGACAAGAGACAGTTACCAGAGTCAGAGCGGGTAGAACTATAGCGGAGAGGAAAACATCAGGCAGGGAAACAGGCACAGCAGAATCTGAACAGTAACAAATAGCTAGAAGCGTAGACTGACTGAGCAGAGATTACGATCTGGCAGTGTGGAAGTGGCAGGACTGAGTATTTTGCAGAGGTCTTGATTATGGAATGGGTTGCAGCTGGTGGGGATCTGCTCTGATTCCAGCACACCTGTCTCCGCCCACACACAGGGAAAGAGCACTTGGGGAGGTGGCAGGTTAAAGAGAGAAAGGATGAAAATTAGACGGCGGTAGCTGATGAGTGGCAAGGGGTACTTGTTGTTAACAGTAATATTATTCAACCCAAGGAAGTCTATGCACGGCCTCAGTGACCCATCCTTCTTCACAAAGAAAATCCCAGCACCTACCGGGGAGGAAGATGGCTTGTAGCTAGAGAATCCTGGATGTACCTCTCCATAGCCTCTTGTTCGGGACGAGAGGTTAAACAACCTGCTACTGGGTAGAGCAGGCGGTTTGGCTCAACAGTATATCCCCCACTACTGCCGAGCCCTCTCTTTTGCAGGAAGCAGGGAATAAGTGGAGACAAAGTGACCAACCTGGCCATAGTATAGGTAGCTCCTAGCACCGATTCGTCGTTGCCTCTCCTCTGGAGAGAGACGGGCCTGGCTGAGCTGCATGGGTTCAGGATCTGGACATGTCTGGGAATGGGATGCAGTCGGAGAAGGGGGGCAAGGCACTGAAGGAGACGTTATGGGACATGCAAGCCTATCTACCCTCTCCCTCCGATGCTCACGGAGAAGGTTGTTGATGCGGATAGCGAGAGAGATGACTTCATCAAGTCCATCAGGCTCATCCCTGGACACCAACTTGTACTTGAGGGTCTCAGTGAGAGCATTCTGGAATGCTCCCTGAAGAGCCTCATCATTCCAGCTGTGAGGGTGTGAAACTCACATGCCATCTCAGCAACACTATGAGGGGGAGTCATTTAGCGGCATCCTTACCTCAGACCGTCAAAGAGTTTCTTCATCTCCGTGAATCTGGAGTAGGAGAAGCAGATGGGGGACTGTCTCTCCCACACTGCCATGGCCCAGGAAAGCACTGCTCCACGGAGGCAACCAATCCGAAAATAAATATTGGCCCAGTCACAAGCAGAAGAGTAGTGCTGTTGCTCAAATACTAGTGAACATAGTACCAAAAAGGCTCTGCAAGCTCTGAGGATGGCATCGTAATGCTCGGGAGTCGGAACAAACGGCTCCAGGAGCAGAGGAGAAGGACTAGGAACTGGTTGTGAGCTCTGAACGAGACGTCGGTCCTGTAAGTCAGACAGGCTCTGTGAAAACATCTTGATGTGCTCCAGAAGGGTCTTCGGGGCCTGGTTATGTTGCTCAAGAAGGGTGCCTTGGCCGACGACGGTTTGGTGTAGAGTAGCAGAGTCTGCTGGGTTCATCTCTCGGGCCAGATCGTACTGTTAGGCGGAGCGGAACAGGTGAACCCAAGAGCAGACTCAGACAAGGTGATGGTGATAAAGTAACCAAGGAATTTTTTGGGACACAGGGGGAAGATGGAGTGCAGGTCAGGGGAAGCTTGGGCGGGTTACTGGAGACCAGGTGCTGAGGCTGGAGCGAGAGGGGTTGAGACAGGGTAAGTAGGTCTGGGGAGGAATCCAAGGGAATTGTAGGGTGGGAAATCCAGAACAGAGTAGCAGGATGACGAGACGTGGGACAGGAGACAGGGACCAGAGTCAGAGCGGGCAGAACTGTAGCGGAGAGGAAAACAGCATCAGGCAGAGAAACAGGCACAGCAGGGTAACAGGATCTCAATAGTAACAAATAGTGAGAAGCGTACACTGACTGAGTAGAGATGTAGAGGTCTTGATTATGGAATGGGTTGCAGTTGGGGGGGGGGGGGGGGTATCTGCTCTGACTCCAGCACACCTGTCTCCGCTCACACAATCACACACAGACACAGAGAGAGGGAAAGAGCACTGGGGGAGGTGGCAGCTCAAAGAGACGCAGTAGAGAGCATTGCAGGAGCAGATGTGACAAATGTACTGCATTATGTCATGTTTCATGTATTGTGTGGGCCCCAGGAAGAGTAGCTGCTACTTTTGCAACAGCTAATGGGGATCCCAATAAAATGCCAAATAAGTTGAAATCAAAAGAGCAAGAGGGAGGGAAATTAATAATTTATACATTGTTTTAATTAGAGTCTAACTCTTCATATGAGTCTTCATAAAAAGATAGTCCAAAAATAAATCAGAAGAAATACGGTTTTGAAGTGACTGTCATATTTCTAGGAGCTATAAGAGAGCTCAGGAAATATTTTTGTTTTTTTTAAACATATTTAACCCCTGATTTTTGTTGCCACAAATCTACCTCCATAATTCCATTAATTTGTATGAGTTACCTTCAGACAGGTCCTGTGAAACTTGTGGGGGACGTTGATCAAAGCGGAAAACACCATTGTGCTATTGAGAGTCTCCTCTTTCCAAAGAGTGCAATAGTTTGTCGGCCAAATCGTTAGTTTTCGTGAGAAGATACATTTTCTGGCTGTCTAATGGTCTAACAAACACTGCTGTAGTTCAGCCACCTTCCACCATAAGTGCAGAATGCTGACATACACGGATGTGGTGGATTGAGACACAGCCCACGAAAAACAACCTGTATATTTCTAGCTTAAACTGACTGATTTTTATGGGTATTTTTTATTATGCTAATTAGACTTGTCTGAAGTTGCTACAGCTGATCGGTAGCATCCTAACAGTTTGGCCTATAAACTAATGTGACCCCTGTATGGAAAGGAGGGTCACATTAGGATGCCCACAAGCCTGAAAAGACTAGTCTGAATCCACTGGGATTCTCTGCCTCTAACCCTATTACAGGGGCTGAGTCACTGGCTTTACTGGGGCTCTCTCATGCCGTCCCTGGAGTCACTGAGGGATGACGCTTGAGTTCCAGGAAAGCTGCCTCTGCCTCAGGAGTCCAGTGGAACGGAGGTGAGAGGTGCTGCTAGATGGCTATAGCTGCAGACATTTTTTGCAAATGTATTAAAAATAAAAAAAACTCATAGCACATTTACTTAAGTATTTAGACCCTTTACTCAGTACTTTGTTGATACACCTTTGGCAGCTAAACCGTTGTTTCACTTAGACGTTTCCACTTCACAATAACAGCACTTACAGTTGACCGGGGCACTTACAGTTGACCAGCACTTACAGTTGACCTTTGTTGAAAAGGTGGCATCCTATGACGGTGCCACTTTGAAAGTCACTGAGCTCTTCAGTAAAGCCATTTTACTGCCAATGTTTTTCTATGGAGATTGCATGGCTGTGTGCTCAATTTCATACAATTGTCAGCAATTGGTGTGGCTGAAATAGCCAAATCCACAAATTTAAAGGGGTGTCCACATACTTTGCATATATAGTGTATGTCTAATTACAAGATTATTATGTCTAATTATTTTAGATTCTAAAAAATAAAGCATAGTTTTTCACTCTTCTCACTAACGGCAAATGGTTGCGTTCTTCTTAATATGTTTTCCTGTTTTTAGTTTTTATGAATAAGCTTTTCACTTTCACTTACTTTCCAGCTTGCAATGCAATATTACAACCACCAGCAGATGTGTGTCTCTATGGTCTAAAGGTTGAGAGGAAGAGAGCATATTCTCATATCAAGTAAATGTTTAAAAACACACACGCAGGACACAGGACATGCAGGTGAACATCAACTGGTAGAAAATCAACATTTGGCTAGCCTGGTGCTGTTTATGTGTCTTGCCAACTCCTACTCTGTGATTTTTGTCATGCCATTGAAGTTGGCTATACATATAGTGCCTTCAGAAAGTATTCACACTGCTTGACTTTTTAACATTTTCTTGTGTTACAGCCTGCATAGATTAATTGAGATGTTTTGGTCACTGGCCTACACACAATAACCCATAATGTTAAAGTGGAATTATGTTTTTCAACATTTTTGAAAATGAATTAAACTTCAACAGCTGAAATGTCTTGAGTCAATAAGTATTCAACCCCTTTGTTATGGCAAGCTTAAATAAGTTCAAAAGTACACATTTGCTTAATAAGTCACATAATAAGTGGCATGGATTCACTCTGTGTGCAATAATAATGTTTAACATGATTTTTGTACAACTGCCTCATCGCTGTACCCCACACATACTATTATATGAAAGGTCCCTCAGTCAACCACAAAGACCGGGGAGGTTCAACCACAAAGACCAGGGAGGTTTTTGTGGCTGAGGTGCTTGATGATGTTCTTGGCCTTCCTGTGACACAGGGTGATGTCCTGGAAGGCAGGCAGTTTGCCCCTGGTGATGCATAGGGATGACCGCAGTACCCAACGCAGAGCCATGCGTTTGCTGACAGTGCAATTGTTGCACCAAGCAGTGATACAGCCCGATAGGATGCTCTCAATGGTATTGGTATTGGCATTTTATTAGGATCTACATTAGCTGTTGCAAAAGCAGCAGCTACTCATACTGGGGTCCACACAAAACAAGCACTCTTGATACATCTGTAGAAGTTTGTAAGGTTCTTAGGGGCCAAGATTAATTTCTTCAGCCTCCTGTGGTTAAAGAGGTGCTGTTGCGCCCTCTTCACCACACTGTCTGTGTGGATGGACAATTTCAGGTTGTCAGCTTACTACTATAACACCATAAAGGTTATACAATGAGTAACGTTACCTCACGTGTCCGCGGTGATAAAGAATATACACAAATATATTATGCTCCATACATGCAGTACGCTACAATAGAAATGTGGAATGGAAAATGTGAACACGTGTGCAGATCCTGTTCTGACGGGAGATGAGCTGCAGACGTGAGCATACAATCAAACCGGTGTGATTAGAACGCTTATTTTGAGTGCTTATTTAGAGTGGCCAGTTTCGAATGACGCAAGTATCAGCTTTTGAGCTGGCCACACTGTTTTTTCAGAAACATTTTGCACAAACACAGTCCTTACAAAGTGGTCCAGAATGTGAGCAGTTTATTTTTGGATGCAATGTTCAGACATTCACAGAATCTCAGGTCCCAACCCTTTCCCTTGTCTACCAAAACCGTCATATCGGCTTCATCCGCTAGGGACTTTTTCTTTGTATCATGTAGTAACCCATATATCTACTGTTTGTTTGTTATGTATTTTGGGGTGATTATTTAGTTAGTTACTAAATAAATATTTAAGCCAATTTGTATATCGTTGATTCATGATTTAGGCTAGGGTTTGTGCAGATATCCAATGGTTTGCGACGTTCAGTAATGAGAACTGATGAGGTAATAATAATGAATTAATAGAAGACTAATTGATCAGATATTAAAATATCTGAAGAGTTATATTCAGAAAATTATAACTGTAAATCTCAAAATGTACCGTGGTGTCCCGACTCCCTGGTTAATTAATGTTTGCATGATTAGTTTAATAACTTGTTATGGCTGCAATCCCGCTAACGGGATCGATATGACAACTACCAGTGAAAATAGAGGGCGCTAAATTCAAACCACAGAAATCTCATAATTACAATTGCTAAAACATACATGTGTTTTATATAATTTTAAAGTTAATCTTGTTGTTAATCCCACCAAAGTGTCCGATTTCAAATAGGCTTTTCAGTGAAAGCACTACAAACGATTATGTTAGGTCTCCACCAAACCACAATAAGCACAGCCATTTTCCAGCGAAATATAGCATTCACAAAAAGCCGAAATAGAGATAAAATGAATCACTAACCTTGAACTATCTTCATCAGTGTCATGTTCTGACCTTAGTCTTTGTTTTAGTATGGTCAGGGCGTGAGTTGGGTGGGTTTGTCTATGTTCCATTTTCTATGTTGTGTTTTGCGTTTGGCCTGGTATGGTTCTCAATCAGAGGCAGGTGTCGTTAGTTGTCTCTGATTGAGAATCATATTTAGGTAGCCTTTTCCCACTTGTGTATCGTGGGTGTTTATTTTCTGTTCTGTGTTTGTATTTCACCGTTTAGGACTGTTTTCGTTTCGTTCTCGTGTTTTGTTGTTTTTGTTCAAGTATTCGTTTTTATTAAAAGAGAATGCGAATACTTACCACGCTGCACCTTGGTCCTCATCTCTTTCTCCCAACGACGAACGTTACAATCAGATGACACTCATAGGACTTCATGTTACACAATACATGCATGTTTTGTTTGATAACGTTCATATTTATATAAAAAAATCAGAGGTTACATTGGCGTATTAGATTCACTTGTTCCAAAAACATTAAGTGATTTTGCATAGCCACATCGTTTCAACAGAAATACTCATCATAAATGTAGATAATAATACAAGTTATACACATGGAATTATAGATATACCTCTCCTTAATGCAACCGCTGTGTCAGATTTTTAAAAAGTTTACGGAAAAAGCAACCCATGCAATAATCTGAGACGGAGCTCAGAACAGTAGCCAAATTAGCCACCATGTTGGAGTCAACAGAAACCAGAAAATACATGATAAATGTTTCCTTACCTTTGATGAACTTCATCAGAATGCAGTCCTAGGAATCCCAGGTCCACTATAAATGCTTGATTTGTTCGAAAGCCGTCTCTTCTGATCGGTTGTTGGATACACAAGTCCCCAAGCAGAGTGGTAAGCGCTGCTTGATTGGCTGGACTGAACATCAGCCTTCAAAAATAACAATCCTTTTCCCTCCCCCTGGTGTAGTAGAACTTGGCCCACCTTCCATTGTGGAGGTACTGACAGGCCTCTGTACTCTGTACTCATTTTTCACAGTGGAACCATCCACTCCCAAGGAGAGCACAAAGTAATACAAAAATTCCCCATACATAATTTCAGGAGATTTTATCATGTCATACCATCTGACCTCCAAAGAGCCATTTGTGTCCATTCCCAAATGTGAGACATGTTGTTTTGTTTGTTTATTTGTTTAAAAAAATACAGGTTATTGGTCACATACACATGGTTAGCAGATGTTAGCGAAAGGTTAGCGAAATGATTGCGCTTCTAGTTCCGACAGTGCAGCAATATCTAACAAGTAATATCTAACAATACCTAATACATACAAATCTAAGTAAGGAATGGAATAAGAATATATAAATATAAATATATGGATGAGCAATATCAGAGCAGCATAGGATGCAATATAGTGTAGAATACATATGAGATTAGTAATGCAAGATATGGAAACGTTATTAGAGTGGCATTATTAAAGTGACTGGTGTTCCATTTATTAAAGTGGCCAATGATTTCAAGTCTGTATATAGACAGCAGCCTCTCTGTGCTAGTGATGGTTGTTTAACAGTCTGACGGTCTTGAGATAGAGACTGAAAAACAGCTTCTCGGTACCAGCTTTGATGCACCTGTACTGACCTTGCCTTCTGCATGGTAGCAGGGCGAACAGGCAGTGGCTCGGGTGGTTGTTGTCCTTGATTATCTTTTTGGCCTTCCTGTGACATTGGGTGCTCTAGTTGTCCTGGAGGGCAGGTAGTTTGAACCGGTGATGTATTGGCAGACCGCACCTCCCTCTAGAGAGCTCTGTGATTGTGGCCGGTGCAGTTGCAGTACCAGGCGGTGATACAGCCTGAGGTTGAAGAGGTACATGGGTAGAATGTGGGTGGACCATTTCAGTTTGTCAGTGATATGTACGCCGAGGAACTTAAAACTTTCCACCTCCTCCACTGCTGTCCCGTCGATGTGGATGGGAGGGTGCTCCCTCTGCTGTTTCCTGAAGTCCAAGATCATCTCCTTTGCTTTGTTGAAGTTGAGTGAGAGGTTATTTTCCTGACCCACACTCCGAGAGCCCTCACCTCCTCCCTGTAGTCTGTCTCTTCGTTGTTGGTAATCAAGCCTACTACTGTTGTGTCGTTTGCAAACTTGATGATTGAGTTGGAGGCGTGCATGGCCACATAGTCATGGGTGAACAGGGAGTACAGGAGACGGCTGAGCACGCACCCTTGTGGGGTCCCAGTGTTGAGGATCAGCGAAGTGGAGATGTTGTTTCCTACCTTCACCACCCAGGGGCAGGCCCGTCAGGAAGTCGAGGACTCAATTGCACAGGGTGGGGGTTGAGACCCAGGGCCTCAAGCTTAATGATGAGCTTGGAGGTCACTATGGTGTTGAATGCTGAGCTATAGTCAATAAACTGCATTCATATATAGGTATTCCTCTTGTCTACATGGGATAGGGCAGTGTGCAGTGTGATGGCGATTGCATCGTCTGTGGACCTTTTGGAGCAGTAAGCAAATTGAAGTGGGTCTAGAATGACAGGTAAGATGGAGATGATATGATCCTTGACTAGTCTCTCAAAGTACTTCATGATGACAGAAGTGAGTGCTAAGGGGCGATAGTCATTTAGTTCAGTTACCTTTGCATTCTTGAGTACAGGAACAATGGTGGCCATCTTGAAGCATGTTGGGACAGCAGACTGGGATAGGGAGAGATTGAATATGTTCGTAAACACATCAGCCAGCTGGTCTGCGCATGCTCTGAGGACTTGGCTAGGGATGCCGCCTGGGCTCGCAGCATTGTGAGGGTTAACATGTTTAAATGTCTTACACAAGTCGGTCACGGAGAAGGAGAGCCCACAATCTTTGGTAGCGGGCCAGGTCGGTGGCACTGTATTATCCTCAAAGTTGGCCAAGAAGGTGTTGTTTGGAAGCAAGACGTCGGTGTCCGTGACATGCTTGGTTTTCCTTTTCTAGTCCTTGATTGTCTGTAGACACCGCCACATACGTCTCGTGTCTGAGCCGTTGAATTACGACTCCACTTTGTCTCGATACTGACATTTTGCTTGTTTGATTTCCTTGACTGCCCTGTTTGTATTCTGGCATATTCCCAGTCACCTTGCTATGTTTAAATGCGGTGGTAAGCGCTTTCAGTTTTGCGCGAATGCTACCATCTATTACGATTTCTGGTTAGGGTAGGTTTTAATGTTATGATGTGTTAATGATGCTCGTTTGTTAGTATTAGCTAGCCACCGCTGAGGTAATTCACTAGCGTTGACGGAAGTTGTGAGACGGAAACAAACACAATCACCTTCAAATGGAGCTGAGTTGAGTGGACGGGGCGAATATGTCATGTACTGTCATGTTGTGTCTTGTTTCTGTCCTTTCTCTTCACCCTGTCTCCCTCTGCTGGTCGTGTTAGGTTACCTTTTCTCCCCATCTTTCCCCCAGCTGTTCCTTGTCTCCTCCTAACTACCTCGTCACCCCTTTTCCCACCTGTTCCCTTTTTCCCTCTGATTAGTCCTCTATATCTCTCTCTGTTTCTGCTCCTGTCTTTGTCGGATTCTTGTTTGTGTTTTTCATGCCTGAACCAGACTATCGTCATGTTTGCTGCAACCTTGTCCTGTCCTGTCGGAATCTGCCGGCCCATCTGAGCCTGCCTATGTTTGGTTATTAAAGAAGCTCTGTTTACGTTAATTCGCTTTTGGGTCCTCATTCACGCACCATAACAGAAGAATCCGACCAAGAATGGACCCAGCGACTTCGGATCCTCTCCACTCAGCCGTCGAGATCCAGGGAGCGATGCTAGGCAGACACGAGCAGGAATTGTCTGCTGCTCGACATGCCGTTGAGACCCTGGCCACCCAAGTCTCCAACCTCACAGAACAGGTTCACCATCTCCGCCTCGATCCACCGGCCACTTCCAGGGCTTTGGAATCTCCGGAGCCCAGAATCAATAACCCGCCGTGTTACTCTGGGGAGCCCACTGAATGCCGCTCGTTCCTCACCCAGTGTGATATTGTGTTTTCTCTCCAGCCCAACACTTACTCCAGGAGCACTGCTCGTGTCGCCTACGTCATATCTCTCCTTACTGGACGGGCTCGTGAGTGGGGCACGGCAATCTGGGAGGCAAGGGCTGAGTGTACTAACCAGTATCAGGACTTTAAGGAGGAGATGATACGGGTTTTTGATCGATCTGTTTTTGGGGAGGAGGCTTCCAGGGCCCTGTCTTCCCTATGTCAAGGTAATCGATCCATAACAGACTACTCTATTGAGTTTCGCACTCTTGCTGCCTCCAGTGGCTGGAACGAGCCGGCTTTGCTCGCTCGTTTTCTGGAGGGTCTCCGCGCAGAGGTAAAGGATGAGATTCTCTCCCGGGAGGTTCCTTCCAGCGTGGATTCCTTGATTGAACTCGCTATTCGCATTGAGCGACGGGTTGATCTTCGTCACCGAGCTCGTGGAAAGGAGCTCGCGTTCTCCGTTGCCCCCCTCTCCGCATCACTACCATCTTCCTCTGCCGGCTCGGGTGCTGAGCCTATGCAGCTGGGAGGTATCCGCATCTCGACTAAGGAGAGGGAACGGAGAATCACCAACCGCCTCTGTCTCTATTGCGGTTCTGCTGGTCATTTTGTCACTTCATGTCCAGTAAAAGCCAGAGCTCATCAGTAAGCGGAGGGCTACTGGTGAGCGCTACTACTCCTGTCTCTCCTTCAAGATCCTGCACTACCTTGTCGGTCCATCTACGCTGGACCGGTTCGTCAGCTTCCTGCAGTGCCTTAATAGACTCTGGGGCGGAGGGCTGTTTTCTGGACGAGACCTGGGCTCGGGAACATGACATTCCTCTCAGACAGTTAAGGGAGTCCACGGCCTTGTTCGCCCTGGATGGTAGTCCTCTCCCCAGGATTCAGCGTGAGACGCTACCTTTAACCCTCACTGTTTCTGGTAATCATAGCGAAACCATTTCTTTTTTAATTTTTCGTTCACCTTTTTCTCCTGTTGTTTTGGGCCATCCCTGGCTAGTTTGTCATAATCTTTCCATTAATTGGTCTAGTAATTCTATCCTCTCCTGGAACGTCTCTTGTCATGTGAAATGTTTAATGTCTGCTATCCCTCCTGTTTCCTCTGTCTCTTCTTCACAGGAGGAGCCTGGTGATTTGACAGGGGTGCCGGAGGAATATCACGATCTGCGCACGGTGTTCAGTCGGTCCAGGGCCACCTCTCTTCCTCCACACCGGTCGTATGATTGTAGTATTGATCTCCTTCCGGGAACCACTCCCCCCCGGGGTAGACTATACTCTCTGTCGGCTCCCGAACGTAAGGCTCTCGAAGATTATTTGTCTGTAGCTCTTGCCGCCGGTACCATAGTCCCCTCCTCCTCTCCCGCCGGAGCGGGGTTTTTTTTTGTTAAGAAGAAGGACGGGTCCCTGCGCCCCTGCATAGATTATCGAGGGCTGAATGACATAACAGTGAAGAATCGTTATCCGCTTCCTCTTATGTCTTCAGCCTTCGAGATCCTGCAGGGAGCCAGGTTTTTCACTAAGTTGGACCTTCGTAACGCTTACCATCTCGTGCGCATCAGGGAGGGGGACGAGTGGAAGACGGCGTTTAACACTCCGTTAGGGCACTTTGAATACCGGGTTCTTCCTTTCGGCCTCGCTAACGCTCCAGCTGTCTTTCAGGCATTAGTCAATGATGTCCTGAGAGACATGCTGAACATCTTTGTTTTCGTTTACCTTGACGATATCCTGATTTTTTCACCGTCACTCCAGATTCATGTTCAGCACGTTCGACGTGTCCTCCAGCGCCTTTTAGAGAATTGTCTTTTTGTGAAGGCTGAGAAGTGCTCTTTTCATGCCTCCTCCGTCACATTTCTCGGTTCTGTTATTTCCGCTGAAGGCATTAAGATGGATCCCGCTAAGGTCCAAGCTGTCATTGATTGGCCCGTCCCTAAGTCACGCGTCGAGCTGCAGCGCTTTCTCGGCTTCGCGAACTTCTATCGTCGTTTCATCCGTAATTTCGGTCAGGTGGCAGCTCCTCTCACAGCCCTTACTTCTGTCAAGACGTGCTTTAAGTGGTCCGTTTCCGCCCAGGGAGCTTTTGATCTCCTCAAGAATCGTTTTACATCCGCACCTATCCTTGTTACACCTGACGTCACTAGACAGTTCGTTGTCGAGGTTGACGCGTCAGAGGTGGGCGTGGGAGCCATTCTTTCTCAGCGCTCCCTCTCTGACGACAAGGTCCACCCTTGCGCGTATTTTTCTCATCGCCTGTCGCCGTCGGAACGTAACTATGATGTGGGAAACCGCGAACTGCTCGCCATCCGCTTAGCCCTAGGCGAATGGCGACAGTGGTTGGAGGGGGCGACCGTTCCTTTTGTCGTTTGGACTGACCATAGGAACCTTGAGTACATCCGTTCTGCCAAACGACTTAATGAGTGTCAGGCGCGCTGGGCGCTGTTTTTCGCTCGTTTCGAGTTCGTGATTTCTTATCGTCCGGGCTCTAAGAACACCAAGCCTGATGCTTTATCTCGTCTCTTCAGTTCTTCAGTAGCCTCCACTGACCCCGAGGGGATTCTCCCTGAGGGGCGTGTTGTCGGGTTGACTGTCTGGGGAATTGAGAGGCAGGTAAAGCAAGCACTCACTCAAACTCCGTCGCCGCGCGCTTGTCCTAGGAACCTTCTTTTCGTTCCCGTTCCTACTCGTCTGGCCGTTCTTCAGTGGGCTCACTCTGCCAAGTTAGCCGGCCACCCTGGCGTTCGGGGTACGCTTGCTTCCATTCGCCAGCGTTTTTGGTGGCCCACCCGGGAGCATGACACGCGTCGCTTCGTGGCTGCTTGTTCGGTCTGCGCGCAGACTAAGTCCGGTAACTCCCCTCCTGCCGGCCGTCTCAGGCCGCTTCCCATTCCCTCTCGACCGTGGTCTCACATCGCCTTAGATTTTATCACCGGACTGCCTTCGTCAGCGGGGAAGACTGTTATTCTTACGGTTGTCGACAGGTTCTCTAAGGCGGCTCATTTTATTCCCCTTGCTAAGCTTCCTTCTGCTAAAGAGACGGTACAAATCATCATCGAGAATGTTTTCAGAATTCATGGCCTTCCGTCAGACGTCGTTTCGGACAGAGGTCCGCAATTCACGTCTCAATTTTGGAGGGAGTTTTGCCGTTTGATTGGGGCTTCCGTCAGTCTCTCTTCCGGCTTTCACCCCCAGTCTAACGGTCAAGCAGAACGGGCCAATCAGACTATTGGTCGCATCTTACGCAGTCTTTCTTTTCGCAACCCTGCGTCTTGGTCAGAACAGCTCCCCTGGGCAGAATACGCCCACAACTCGCTTCCTTCGTCTGCGACCGGGCTATCTCCTTTTCAGAGTAGCCTCGGGTACCAGCCTCCGCTGTTCTCATCTCAGTTCGCCGAGTCCAGCGTCCCCTCCGCTCAGGCTTTTGTCCAACGTTGCGAGCGCACCTGGAAGAGGGTCAGGTCTGCACTTTGCCGTTATAGGGCGCAGACTGTGAGAGCTGCTAATAAGCGTAGAACTAAGAGTCCTAGATATTGTCGCGGTCAGAGAGTTTGGCTCTCCACTCAGAACCTTCCCCTTAAGACCGCTTCTCGCAAGTTGACCCCGCGGTTCATTGGTCCGTTCCGTATTTCTCAAATCATTAACCCTGTCGCAGTGCGACTTCTTCTGCCGCGATATCTTCGTCGCGTCCACCCGGTCTTCCATGTCTCCTGTGTCAAGCCCGTTCTTCGCGCCCCCGCTCGTCTCCCCCCCCCCCCCCCCATCCTTGTCGAGGGCGCACCCATCTACAGGGTCCGTAGGATTTTGGACATGCGTCCTCGGGGCCGTGGTCATCAGTACCTAGTAGATTGGGAGGGGTACGGTCCTGAGGAGAGGAGTTGGGTTCCCTCTCGGGACGTGCTGGACCGTGCGCTGATCGATGATTTCCTCCGTTGCCGCCAGGCTTCCTCCTCGAGTGCGCCAGGAGGCGCTCGGTGAGTGGGGGGGTACTGTCATGTACTGTCATGTTGTGTCTTGTTTCTGTCCTTTCTCTTCACCCTGTCTCCCTCTGCTGGTCGTGTTAGGTTACCTTTTCTCCCCATCTTTCCCCCAGCTGTTCCTTGTCTCCTCCTAACTACCTCGTCACCCCTTTTCCCACCTGTTCCCTTTTTCCCTCTGATTAGTCCTCTATATCTCTCTCTGTTTCTGCTCCTGTCTTTGTCGGATTCTTGTTTGTGTTTTTCATGCCTGAACCAGACTATCGTCATGTTTGCTGCAACCTTGTCCTGTCCTGTCGGAATCTGCCGGCCCATCTGAGCCTGCCTATGTTTGGTTATTAAAGAAGCTCTGTTTACGTTAATTCGCTTTTGGGTCCTCATTCACGCACCATAACAGAATACCCACTGTATCTGTTGTAAGATGGGTGGTTAAAGTTTTGGAAAAACATGATGTTGATTAGACTTTTTTTCCAACTCACAATTTGCACCACTTCTGGACAACCGCCCACATATTGTGTATATATCAGATGACATGCTGCAAAACTTTAATAAAATTGCCAGACATATTTCTACACCACGATAAATCTATAGTGATGGGAGAAATAAATATCATCAACAACAACAAATTTTCTATTAGGAGTAATAAAAGGATACACAGTACAATGTCTTGTGGTATTTTGTAAGTGTAAACTATATGTTGACACAGTTCTAAGAGGGATGATACAATATCACAATATGTCTAAATACTAAGAATCTGTGAGAGGAGAATCCTAACTTGATATTTGTATGGATAACTCAAAAACGTTCACATGATTCAACATGTCATCGTGAGTTATTGAGTTACGCATTGAGATCTCAAGTTAGAACTTGAGGAATAATGGTTCCTTGGGTTCTAGCTACTGAAGAAAAACACAACTGTGTGTGTGTGTGTATCTGCGACGGCACGTGTGTGTGTTCTTCAGACAGAGTTCCGATGGCAGTGTGTGTACTGCATGTCGAGTAAGTCCTGGTAGATCTTGGAGTGGAGAAAGCGTGGGTAAGAGTCTTTCTCCATGAGGCTGTGGACCCTGGCCTGAACCTCATTCAGACTGGAGGGGGTGGGCTCCGCAAGGCTCTGCCTCATCACTTCCCGCGTACGGAAGTCTATGTTTACCTACAGAGACCAAGGAAGAGAAATGAAAATTTAGATATCCAAATCATCTTAGTGTGAATTTCCTATGAAACACTTGTTTGTGGACAGCATAAACATGATTATTAATCCTTATAATCAAAGTATGCAAAGAGTATTCATGTGTATCTAGCGGTAATTTGTGGATTAAAATGTTTATCTGACACATAGTAACCCCAAATTAAAAACGAATCATAGCCTTTTGCATTGTTATTTAAGGCCAGGCACCACAGGTTGAAAATATGTTTTTGCATATACAGTACTTTGGTCCATTAATATTTTCTATATTTTATCTTATTCTTACTCATCAAAAAGTATTTTACAAATAATTTCAAAGCTAATTTAATCACACATAATTTATAAGCCCATTTCATAGAGAATGTTACATGTTAATTTACTTTTATTTTTTTTATTTTCTAGATGACATTTTCTTCTGAAAAATGGCATTTTACCTATCTTTCTTTAGTATTTACTGATAGATGTGTGAATAAATACTTTAAAAAACGATCTATGTGTAAGTCCAGTCATGGAGTGTCTTAACAAAATGAAACACGAATATTTCTTCATTCAGCGTCCAGAAAAAATGTATTTGTGTGATATGCAAATATACACATATTTAATTAGAACACCTAATTTTCATATTTAATACAAACAACTATTAGATTTCTGTACACTTTCAACTGGTAAAAGATTGTGATATGATTAAGGGGGAAATACCCTATCAGGGTGTGGTGCCTGGCCTTAAAAGTGACAAAGTGAATATTTTGCATCATTAGTCATTTGATCAAACACAAACCTCTCTGGGAGCCTTGACATCAATAAACTCATTGTAGATCTTGTTAATTTTGGTCATCAATTTAGCGGGAGTCTTGATTTTTTTATATTCCTCGCAGGCCATCCAGAACTCAATGTTCTCGTCGCTGAACTCCGTCTGGAGAAAAGCCTGGAAGGCAGCCAGGCCACCTAAGACACAAAACATCCATCAGATAGATAGAAGAGCTAACGGACGGACGGACGGATGGACAGAAGAGCTAACGGACGGACGGACGGACGGACGGTCGGTCGGTCGGTCGGCCGGTGAGTGAGTGAGTGAGTGAGTGCCTTTACAAAGATCAATATTGTATCCCAGCACCTATTTCTGAACATGGGCCAGTTTCTTTGGAACTGATGTTTTTTTTCTTCACAGAGAGCAGCTGTAGATACTAACAGGGTTGTTTATCATGTGTTGATATTGTCTCAGATGCAGAGTGTGCTCTTGTTCTCAGCACAGGGAAGAGCTCTGTTATTAGAACATAAACATATGACCCACAAACCTTCAATGAGCTTTTTGTCAATCAAAGATAAGTGATCAATTTGTCTGACATCAATGAAAACACAGGAGGTCATGTTTTGCAATCGGCCATGTCATGTTAACATGTTTTCTCCATACTTTCTATCCCTCCTTCACTCCCTCCCTCCCTCTTTTCTCTTGCATTTATTTGCTTAACATTTTCCCAGCAGCAGCAGTAGAGTAGTCCATCAGGCCCTATCACCAACATTACTCACACACTCTCACTACACACTGGCTATAGGAAAATCACCAGGGACACTGTGACTGCATGCAGCCTTGTCAACAGACAGTGTTCAAAATAAAAAAGCATTGAACTTAGCTTGGAGGAAGATTCTCTCGCCCTGCTTTATTCTTAAATATGTGTGCCAAAAAATATACAAAAATCTTGAGCTTTCTTATTTCTCCTAGATATAGGACAGACACTTCAAAACCTTATTCCTTATGACTGTCTTTTTCATTGAATGTGTTATTCAATGCGTTTGTATGGGCTGTAGTTGTAAAGACCAAATTCAATATTCTATCAAATTATATTTAATTTACACTTTTTTTTTTTTAGGGGTGCTAAAATTCTAAATCAAATAGCTCAATTATCCATGGTATGACCATCTTAAAACAATTCCATATATTAGCTTGTATTTTTATAGGTTTTAATTAATTAGCCTCTTTAGGAATAGGCTATTATCTGGTAGTCAAGCAAAGGCCTTCCAATGTCTGAATGTACTGTAGGTCAGTGTTCATTTCTCACTCTCATTCGATTTTCCTTACAGAATGCAGAAATACACTACACAGAGAGAGCTAATGTACACATAAAGATTATAATTTAATATTGAAAAACATAGATTTAGTTCAGCATCAAGGTCTCTTTACTCATTGCCAGGTCGCAGTTGTAAATTAGAACTTCTCAACTGGCCTACCTGGTTAAATAAAGGTGAAATAATTGTAAAAATTGTGTTCGGTGAAACCGGTTACAGAAGTGTTTCCCTTTGTTCCCTTCTGTCTGAGGATAATATTTGTCAATTCCAGGAACAAGCAGACTGAGAGCCTAGACTTTCATGCAGCTAGGGTCATAAGAGGTTACGTGTGGATGTGACGTCAAACCATGATCGAAGTTTACACCAATTTGTCTATGTTGTACAACAGCACCACCTGTTAAAGAGTTAGTAGAAGGGTTTACAGTACTGCTTGATTAACTCAATAGAGACAAATGCTAATTTGAAACATTCACACATTACATTACAAATGACCATTAAGATAACATTACCATATGACTTGAGTTGTGAGTATATCTCTAGTTTGGACAAAATATTATTGTAATATTAAAAAACAGCAAGTTGTTGTTCATTGACGCACTGAAAAATAAAATAAAATTGAACTAAAGTCAAGGTCGGTCGTCTGTCTTCCTACTGTGCAGTCTAGTTTTCCGCTCCCTGTGGAGAGCCTACAGCTATCACTCTCTTTTCTGTCCTTTTTGTCAGGTTATCTAGTGAGAGTGTATGTGCTAGTGAGAGAGAGAGAGAGAGAGAACACTGACAGTCTCTTCAGATGGCCTGTTATTATGAACACACTTAACCTGTCACGTGTGTGTGTGTGCCTGCACGTGAACGCTATGTGTGTGCTTG
Source organism: Oncorhynchus mykiss (assembly GCF_013265735.2). Classification (NCBI taxonomy): domain Eukaryota; kingdom Metazoa; phylum Chordata; class Actinopteri; order Salmoniformes; family Salmonidae; genus Oncorhynchus; species Oncorhynchus mykiss. The sequence goes on from NC_050570.1 coordinate 29,714,106, forward strand.
TGAGTCTGTGTGTGTGTTTGCATGTGTGTATTTGCACATGAACATGTGTGTTATTGTGTAATCCACAGAGAAGGTCACAACCAAGCGTGTGACTCATTGTGTGTTGAGGAGTAACACAATGAGTCACACATCAATAGCCAGACAGACAGCGGATCTTACATAAGAAGGGTTTAGGGGGAAAGAAATGGACTGATGTGGGGAGCCATCCTCAGATAGGAAACAGAAAGACAATCATGTTTTCAAAGGGAACAGAAGGGGTATAGAATGGGACTGAGGAAAAAATGTAATCCGTACAGTTGCGTGGTTCGCTTGGCTAAACAATAGCACGGACAGTTTTTTGGAGGGGTTGGTTTATAAAAAAAATATAATATTGTTTTCTCCTTATTTTGGTTCAATTTCTCATATCTAACTCTAAGGAGAAGGATTGACTGATACTTGTCAATAAAAAGGGACTTACACTTGTTAGACAGAAGAACATCGAAGGAATCTGCCCACAGAACGACTTCATCTTTTGACAGCCTTGAAGAAAAGACAGAAAGATACAGTGACATGTTTTCAAATGTGTATGCAACCATGCAGATAAAGGCAATTCAACACACACACATTAATAGTTTAAGAGGTTGCTCAAAAAGAGTCTACACCATCTATCGCATAGTCTTATTACATACAGCTGAAGTTTATAAGTTTATATACACCTTAGCCAAATACATATAAACTGAGTTTTTCACAATTCCTGACATTTAATCTGAGTAAACGTTCCCTGTTTTAGGTCAGTTAGAATCACCATTTTATTTTAAGAATGTGAGATGTCAGAATAATAATAGAGAGAATGATTTATTTCAGCTATTATTTCTTTAATTAAATTCCCAGTGGGTCAGAAGTCTACATACACTCAATTAGTATTTGGAAGCATTGCTTTAAATTGTTTAACTTAGATCAAATGTTTTGGGTAGCCTTCCACAAGCTTCCCACAATAAGTTGGGTGATTTTTTCCCCATTCCTCCTGACAGAGCTGGCGTAACTGAGTCAGGTTTGTAGGCCTCCTTGATCACACACACTATTTCAGTTCTGACCACACATTTTCTATGGGATTGAGGTCAGGGATTTGAGATGGCCACTCCAATACCTTGACTTTGTTGTCCTTAAGCGATTTTGCCACAGTTTTTTGGAAATATGCTTGGGGTCATTGTCCATTTGGAAGACCCATTTGCAACCAAGCTTTAACTTCCTGACTAATGTCTTGAGATGTTGCTTCAATATATCCACATCATTTTCCTCCCTCATGATGACATCTATTTTGTGAAGTGCACCAGTCCCTCCTTCAGCAAAGCACCCCCACAACATGATGCTGCCACCCCCATGCTTCACGGTTGGGATGGTGTTCTTTGGCTTGCAAGCCTCCCCCTTTTTCCTCCAAACATAACGATGGTCATTATGGCCAAACAGTTCTATTTTGGTTTCATAAGACCAGAGGACATTCCTCCAAAAAGTATGATCTTTGTCCCCATGTGCAGTTGCAAAACATAGTCTGGCTTTTTAATGGCGGTTTTGGAGCAGTGGCTTCTTCCTTGCTGAGCGGCCTTTCAGGTTATGTCGATTATAGGACTCATTTTACTGTGGATATAGATACTTTTGTACCTGTTTCCTCCAGCATCTTCACAAGGTCCTGTGCTGTTTTTCTGGGATTGATTTGCACTTTTTGCACCAAAGTATGTTAATCTCCAGGAGACAGAACGTGTATCCTTCCTGAACGGTGTGACGGCTGCGTGGTCCCTTGTCGATTAGACTGCATACTAATGTTTGTACAGATGAGCGTGGTACCGTCAGGTGTTTGGAAATTGCTCCCAAGGATGAACCAGACTTGTGGAAACCTACCATTTTTTTCTGAGGTCTTGGCTGATTTCTTTTGATTTTCCTATGATGTCAAGCAAAGATGCACTGAGTTTGAAGGTAGGCATTGAAAGACATCCACAGGTACACCTTCAATTGAATCAAATGATGTCAATTAGCCTCCCAGAAGCTTCTAAAGCCATGACAAAGTTTTCTGGAATTTTCCAAGCTGTTTAAAGACACAGTCAACTTAGTGTATGTAAACTTCTGACCCACTGGAATTGTGATACAGTGAATTATAAGTGAAATAATCTGTCTGTAAACAATTGTTGGAAAAATGACTTGTGCCATCCACAAAGTAGATGTCCTAACTGACTTGTTTAACAAGACATTTGTGGAGTGGTTGAAAAACATAAGTTGATGTAAACTTCCGACTTCAACTGTATGACATTTTTCTGGCACTGCGAGTAATAATACCTACATTCTATATCAATGGGAGGGACTGGAACAATGTCATCTGATGAAAACATCTACTTACTTTCGGCCTCTGGTGGCCCTGTCCTGGGAAGGGGGCAGGAACTCAGTGAAGTCGGGGTATGAGTCAGACTTATTGGACAGGCAGCCTAGTCTGGTCTTCATGGTTCTACTCATATGAATGGGAGAATGGAATAGAAGCACACAAGAAAGTACCTCTCCTGATTACCATTCACATGACATGAAAACCTATGATATAAAATTTAGACTGTCCTCTGATGTAGAAATCCATCTTCACAGCTTCATTTTAGCTAACCAACATTTTATTTATTTATTTCACCTTTATTTAACCAGGTAGGCAAGTTGAGAACAAGTTCTCATTTACAATTGCGACCTGGCCAAGATAAAGCAAAGCAGTTCGACACATACAACGACACAGAGTTACACATGGAGTAAAACAAATATACAGTCAATAATACAGTATAAACAAGTCTATATACGATGTGAGCAAATGAGGTGAGAAGGGAGGTAAAGGCAAAAAAAGGCCATGGTGGCAAAGTAAATACAATATAGCAAGTAAAACACTGGAATGGTAGATTTGCAGTAGAAGAATCTGCAAAGTAGAAATACAAATAATGGGGTGCAAAGGAGCAAAATAAATAAATAAAATGAATACAGTAGGGAAAGAGTTAGTTGTTTGGTCTAAATTATAGGTGGGCTATGTACAGGTACAGTCATCTGTGAGCTGCTCTGACAGTTGGTGCTTAAAGCTAGTGAGGGAGATAAGTGTTTCCAGTTTCAGAGATTTTTGTAGTTCGTTCCAGTCATTGGCAACAGAGAACTGGAAGGAGAGGTGGCCAAAGAAAGAATTGGTTTTGGGGGTGACCAGAGAGATATACCTGCTGGAGCGCGTGCTACAGGTGGGTGATGCTATGGTGACCAGCGAGCTGAGATAAGGGGGGACTGACTTTACCTAGCAGGGTCTTGTAGATGACATGGAGCCAGTGGGTTTGGCGACAAGTATGAAGCGAGGGCCAGCCAATGAGAGCGTACAGGTCGCAATGGTGGGTAGAATGTGGGGCTTTGGTGACAAAACGGATTGCACTGTGATAGACTGCATCCAATTTGTTGAGTAGGGTATTGGAGGCTATTTTGTAAATGACATCGCCGAAGTCGAGGATTGGTAGGATGGTCAGTTTTACAAGGGGATGTTTGGCAGCATGAGTGAAGGATGCTTTGTTGCAAAATAGGAAGCCAATTCTAGATTTAACTTTGGATTGGAGATGTTTGATGTGGGTCTGGAAGGAGAGTTTACAGTCTAACCAGACACCTAGGTATTTGTAGTTGTCCACGTATTCTAAGTCAGAGCCTTCCAGAGAATTGATGTTGGACAGGCGGGCAGGTGCAGGCAGCGATCGGTTGAAGAGCATGCATTTAGTTTTACTTGTATTTAAGAGCAATTGGAGGCCACCGAAGGAGAGTTGTATGGCATTGAAGGTTGCCTGGAGGGTTGTTAACACAGTGTCCAAAGAAGGGCCAGAAGTATACAGAATGGTGTCGTCTGCGTAGAGGTGGATCAGAGACTCAGATTTGACACAGTGAACTCTATCAGAGAAGTAGTTGGTGAACCAGGCGGTTAATCATTTGAGAAACCAAGGCTGTCGAGTCTGCCGATGAGGATGTGGTAATTGACAGAGTCGAAAGCCTTGGCCAGATCAATGAATACGGCTGCACAGTAATGTTTCTTATCGATGGCGGTTAAGATATCGTTTAGGACCTTGAGCGTGGCTGAGGTGCACCCATGACCAGCTCTGAAACCAGATTGCATAGCAGAGAAGGTATGGTGAGATTCGAAATAGTCGGTAACCTGTTTGTTGACTTGGCTTTCGAAGACCTTAGAAAGGCAGGGTAGGATAGATATAGGTCTGTAGCAGTTTGGGTCAAGAGTGTCCCCCCCTTTGAAGAGGGCAAGTACAGGGAACATGTACACCTACAGCTCTAAACATAGTCTTCTAGGAACGTGCTCAGATCTAAACCTCCTGCCTGTAGTCACTATGCTGATGGGTCAGTCATGAGCAAGGCCATGGCCTGTGGATCAGTGTATTGATCCATCCAATGACTACATAATTAAATGTTTGCATCCAGGTGTTCAGATGTTGGAAGTGGGAGAGCACAGTTTCAGGATGTGCCTCATGAAGTTTACTTAAACATCACTTCACATTTGTTTAATATGCACCGACCTGTTGACACATAGTAATTTGCCTTCGACATATTTCTACTTACTCACTCACACTACATATCACACAATCAATCTGTTCAATGTTTTTTTCTATGGTGTATCATGGACACCGGTTGTTGATGTAATCATCAAATGAATGAAATGGCCAGTAAATGTCCTACCTGACTTATCAAACAGTAACGTTTCATATCATCACCTATTGTCCAGCTGCTGTAGGATTAGACCGATCAGACAGACAGACATATTGATGAATCTGATTAGAGTCATTGCTCTAAAGAGACACACCAGATAGACATAGAAAGCAGGTGTAGCTCCATATGGAGAAGCCAACATGAATACCCATCAGCTAGCTACCAGAGAACATCCAATCTGGATAGTGAGCCACAAGCCTCTCTACCATGCACCTATTTCCCCTGATAACATGCACACCAAACACTGCTGAGTGCTCAATATGCCAAAATGGAATGAGAGGAATGAGTTCCTGCATCTGTAGTTAGTTACATCAGTGGCATGATCAGTGACATGATCTCCATCCCATTGGTGGGTAAATTGTTAGAGTACTCAGTGTTGCCTTGCCTCTTGGTGTTATTGGAATGGTCAGTCAAGCTTCTGTAATCCAAGGACTCCTCTTTTAAATAACTGATGTTTGCAGTATTTCTCTGCTGGCGAATAAAGAGAGAGGGGTTGTCTGGTCTTTTTATACTTATGAACAACAGGGTAGTTAGTGTAAGTATTACTTCCTTTGGTGATCATTACCCTAAAGCCAGATGCCCCCGGCAGTCCCACTACAATATCAACAAACTGCTTGTATCACAAAAGCTTTTCCTTTTTCAATAAGCTTGATTCCTACATGCCACTATATTGCAAAACAATATATATTGTTGGTTAAGATGGTTTAGTTGGATGGAACATGGTGCTGCTAGAAACACTGAGGTTGTTGGTTTGATTCATGAATGTGCTACCATACATACAGAATATATTAGTTAATTCTAGGGCACTTTGGATACAATTGTCTGCTAAAATGTATTATATTACTATTGTATTTCAGCATCTATCTAAACTAACACTTCCTCTACAGAGAAACATTGGTGGGTGTTGGAGGAGGCGTCATGGAGGATTGTTCTGGCGTCTGTTGTAATTGGTCAAATTGCATGCAAAAATCACTTTAATAGGCCTTCTCATCATTCACTCTTAAGATTCCACTCATAGATTCCATCTAGGCAGAGCAGGTTTATTAGAACACTTTGTGTGTGTGTGTGTTTGTGTGTGTTGTGTGTGTGTTAAATTCAGGCTGTAACACAACAAAATGTGGAAAAAGTCAAGGGGTGTGAATACTTTCTGAAGGCATTGTAGGTAGAGAACATTGAACAGAACAAGACTGTAAATAACTCAATTTGGACAAAATTGCAGATATAACCTTATAGTCCCAAGCTCTCGAAATGTCCCTTGACTATCTACAGATCAGTATCAGCTGTGATAATTCTCTAAGATCCCTAAACTGAAAGTCCTCAACGATTACAGACCTGTTGCCCTCACGTCAATAGAGATTATAACAGAACAGCTGTTGGACCCCCTCCAATTCACCTACAAAGCAGTGCGGATTACAGAGGACACTCTGTTATTCTTCATGCACATCCTGCACCAGCACGTGGATACACCAAAATCATATGCCTGGATTCTGATCCTGGTCTTCTCTTCAGCATTCAACACCATTCAACCACATCTCCTTCTGCAAAAACGTATGGACAACAGCTACATCATCAGATGGGTTGACAGCGTCCTGAATAACCTCCCTCAAACAGTGAGGGTGAACTCTGGCCTTTCCCATTCCATACCCAGCAACACAGTTGTCCCCAAGGAAGTGTCATTTCACCAGTTCTCTTCATATTGTTTACAAATTACGCAAAGCCATGCTCTGCCACACCATCAAATTTGCAGATGGCACAGCCATGGTCGGAATAATGTTAGGCATTCAAGAACACAACTACAGACAAGAAATACACACATTCACAGAATGGAGCAACAATCACTCACTACAGCTAGACGTCCAAAAATATATATATATATATCTCCAACTTCCAAACAAAAGCTGAGGATCTGGAACCGGTCAAAATCAACACAGAAAATATTGACAGTGTAAAAGCATACCACTCCCTGGGAACAATCCTCGACTACACTAACCTGGAATTCTAACCCAAAAGCAATATTCAAAAAAGGACAACAAAGACTGCACTTCCTCAGTAAAATTCAATGTTTAGAACACAATACTCCATCTCTTCTATAAGGCATTCATCTAAAGCATTCTCACCTTCTGTTTCCTTGGCTGGTATAGTTCACTCTCAATAACAAACACCCACACAATTCGCAAAAATGTCAACATTTCAAGCAAAGTCTGCTGTGTCAAGTGCCAAAGCATATCATGATAAAACCAGAACCATCTACAAAGCCAGACACATCAATATAGACATCACACACCTGCTGTACAACCAGTACATTACAAACATTACAGTCCGGCCAAAGACTCAAAATCCCACTCTATTCCAAACAAAAACAGATTCCTGAACACATACATTTTCAAAACAAATAACATTTTATTTGTCACATGGTTTGTAAAGAATAGGTGTAGACTAACAGTGAAATGCTCACTTACGGGCCCTTCCCAACAATGCAGAGAGAAAAATAAAAACCAAATAATAACACAAGGAATAAATACACAATGAGTAACGATAACTTAGCTATATACACAGGTTACCAGTTCAGAGTAGATGTGCCGAAGTACGAGGTCGTTGAGATACAGTAGATCAAGTTGAAGTTGGAAGTTAACATACAACTAGGTTGGAGTCATTTTTCAACCACTCCACAAATGTCTTGTTAACAAACTATAGTTTTGGTAAGTCGGTTAGGACATCTACTTTGTATATGACACAAGTCATTTTTCCAACAATTGTTTACAGACTGATTATTTCACTTATTAGTCACTGTATCACAATTCCAGTGGTTTAGAAGTTTATATACTGTACACTAAGTTGACTGTGCCTTTATTAAACAGCTTGGAAAATTCCAGAAAATTACGTCCTGGCTTTAGAAGCTTCTGATAGGCTAATTGACATAATTTTAGTTAATTGGAGGTGTACCTGTGGATGTATTTCAAGACCTCAGAAAAATTCTAGACTTCCACAAGTCTGGTTCATCCTTGGAAGCAATTTCCAAACGCCTGAAGGTACCACGTTCATTTGTACAAACAATAGTACGCAAGTATAAACACCATGGGACCATGCAGCCGTCATACCACTCAGGAAGGACACACGTTCTGTCTGACAGAGATGAATGTACTTTTGTGCGAAAAGTGCTAATCAATCCCAAAGGACCTTGTGAAGATGCTGGAGGAAACAGGTACAAAAGTACCTATATCCACAGTAAAACAAGTCCTATTTTCGACATAACCTGAAAGGCCACTCCGCAAGGAAGAAGCCACTGCTCCAAAACCTCCATAAAAAAAGCCAGACTACGGTTTGGAACTGCAAATGGGGACAAAGATCGTACTTTTTGGACAAATGTCCTCTGGTCTGATGAAACAAAAATAGAACTGTTGGGGCGGTATGCGAATTGGACTGGGTCCAGGGTGTCTAGGATAATAATGTTGATGTGAGCCACGACCAGCCTTTCAAAGCATTTCATGGCTACAGATGTGAGTGCGTCGGGGCTATAGGAATTTAGATAGGTAACCTTGGCATGTTCGGCACAGGTACTGTGGTAGTCTGCTTGAAACATTTAGGTATTACAGACTGGGTCAGTGAGAGGTTGAAAATGTCATTGAAGATACCCGCCAGCTGCATGCTCTGCATCCTGGTAATCTGACTTGCGCTGCAGCCTTGTGAACATTAATCTGTTTAAAGGTCCTATTAACATGGCTACGGAGAGCGAGATCACACAGTCATCCAGAACTGCTTGTGCTCACATGCATGGTTCAGTGTTGCTCACCTCAAAGTGAGGCATTTAGATCGTCTGGTAAGCTGATGACACTGGGCAGCTAACGGCTGGGTTTCCCTTTGTAATCTGTGATAGTTTGCAAGCCCTGTTACATCCGACAAGCGTCAGAGCCGGTTTAGTAGGATTCGATCTTTGTCCTGTATTGAAGCTTTGTCTGTTTGATGGCTTGTCGGAGGTCATAGCAGCACCCAGATGGATGTCCCACTCCTTGAAAGTGGCAGCTTTAGCCTTTAGCTCAGTGAGGATGTTGCCTGTAATCCATTTTGGATATGTACATATGGTCACTGTGGGGACAATGTTGTCGGTGCACTTATTAATAAAGCCGGTGATTGTGGTGGTAAATAGACAGCTATGAAAAATATAGCTAAACTCTTGGTAGATAATATACAGCTTATCATGAGGTATTCTGACTCAGGTGAGCAAAAGCTCAAGACTTCCTTAATATTAGAGATCGTGCTCCAGCTGTTGATGACAAAGCCACTCCGCTCCCCCTCTCAGCTAACCTGTTTCTAGTTGTTGTGTGTATGTACTGACATTTATGTGTAACTAATAGATGCACACACACACACACACTACATGTAAATGTTTTAAATATGTCAATTGTAAAGTATTTTGTCTGTAATGTCTTTTCCGTTATGTGTAGGACGCCAGTAAGACATTTGGCTCCGCTAATGGGGACCCTAATAAATCAAACTCAAGACTGCTGTCCGATCTTGACGATGCATGGAAACATTATCACAATAACTGTTCGTCGGGAGCTTCATGAAATAGGTTTCCATGACCGCACAGCCACACTCAAGCCTAAAATCATCATGTTCAATACCAAGCATCGGCTGGAGTGATGTAAAGCTCGCCACCATTGGACTCTGGAGCAGTTTTCCACATTTTATTATGTTACAGCCATATTCTAAAATAGATTTAAAAAGCTGCAGCAATCTACCCACAATACCCCATAATTACATTTTTTGTATTTATTTTTTTTAATATAAAAACGGAAATACCTTATTCACATAAGTATTCAGACCCTTTGCTATGAGACTCGAAATTGACATCAGGTGCATCCTGTTTCCATCGATCATCCTTGAGATGTTTCTACAACTTGATTAGAGTTCACCTGTGGTAAATTCAATTGATTGGACATGATTTGGAAAGGCCCACACCTTTCCATATACGGTCCCACAATTGACAGTGTATGTCAGAGCAAATTGTGGGAGAAGGGCCTTGGTCTGACAGAGCTCTAGAGCTCTAGAGTTCCTCTGTGGAAATGGGAGAACCTTCCTGAAGGACATTCAGCAGCACTCCAATCAGGCCTTTATGGCAGAATAGCCAGACGGAACCCACTCTTCAGTAAAAGGCACATGACAGCCTGCTTGGAGTTTGCCAAAAGTCACTTAAAGACTCTCAGACCATGAGAAACAAGACTCTTTGGTCTGATGAAACCAAAGATTGAACTCTTTGGCCTGAATGCCAAGCATCACGTCTGGAGGAAACCTGGCACCATGCATACGGTGAAGCACAGTGCTGGCAGCATCATGCTGTGGAGATGTTTTTCAGCGGCAGGGACTGGGAGACTAGACAGAATCGAAGCAAAGATGATCGGAGCAAAGTACAGAGAGATCCTTGATGAAAACCTGCTCCAGAGTGCTCAGGACCTCAGACTGGGGCGAAGGTTCACCTTCCAACAGAACAACAACCCTAAGCACACAGTCTCTGAATGTCCTTGAACCCGATCTAACATCTCTGGAGAGACCTGAAAATAGCTGTACCGCAACCTGACAGAGCTTGAGAGGATCGGCAGAGGAGAATGGGAGGAACTCCCCAATTATAGGTGTGCCAAGCTTGCAGCGTCATACCCAAGAAGACTCTAAAAACGTGCTTTTGCTTCGTCATTATGGGGTGTTGTGTGGAAATTGATGAGGAAAAAAAACAATTGAATCAATTTCAGAATAAGGCAAAATGTGGAAAATGTCAAGGGGTTTGAATACTTTCCGAATGCGGTGGTAAATAGACAGCTACGAGAAATATAGATGAAAAGTATAGATGAAAACTCTCTTGGTAATTAATGTGTGTATGTATTACTGATTCCTGCTAGTAGCTCACTAGTCCCTATGAGGTGTCTAGTTATACAGGTTATGAGCTCTGTATGCAATTAGTTGTTGGTAGAGAAGTCGAGAGAACAAGCAAGGTTCAACACGACCAAGCTATTATCCCACACTCAGTCTCTGTGGTTCATTTGAGCCCCCAAATGAGCTGTCTGTGTCTAACTCAACGCTTTTCATTCCCTATGGAGGAGTATGGGAATGATACAGTATTGCTGTGCGATAGGAGCGCGACATAATTGCCTATTTCATCTCAGAGTTTATACAGAGACAGAACATATAAACCCAGTTGTTGAAAAACAAAATACTGAACAACAATAAGTATTTTTGCATGCCGTGGCCTAATACCAATAGCTCCAAATTATACAGCAAATACAGCATTATCGTCACAATAAAATGTGAATGGAGGCGTTTTCCAGGTGGAATTGCTATGCTCATTTACGACCATTTTACGACAGCTTTACGACAGATCTGATTTATAATGGGAAACATGCTTATGTACTGTATAGGGTGCGCCTAGTTTATAAATCTCAATATTTTTGTACCTGAGCACACTTTTCAGAAATCTTCATCCAAATTGAGGTTAGTGATCGCTGTTCTGATGTCCAGAAGCTGTTTTTGGTCATAGGATGGCAGAAACATTATGTAAAGAAAAGTTACGATCAGCGAAAAAAAGCACAAAAAATAGCAGAATTGGTCAGGAGCCCATAAGATGGCAGTTATGCACTGACATAACTCCAAACTTTCAGGATTCATCCATAAGTTTGAAGTACGTCTTGTGATATGTGTTGTCTGTAAATGGAGTGTTGTATGTCCTGTGCTTTGATTTTGTGTATGTTTGCCAGGAACTGCTGTATGTTACCAGACGACTTTCCCCTAGAGGGACAATAAAGTATTAAATCAATCAATCTCTGCAGTGGAAAGCAGAGCTGTGTTTTCACGTTTTCTCTGCTCTGTAGTGAGCTGAATCTCTTCACCTACATTGGGTGGGAACACGTGCCTCTCTGCCTGCCTGCAGAGCTATTTATAAAGTTCTGTGACAAATCTGTGTAGTCAGGGGTAAGCCACTTAATGTTCTATTCAGCCATGCAGCAGGCACAGACTCCTGGAGGGGCTGCTATAAAAAGGATTCCAAATTTGAACATGTCAGTTTCCTCATGAATTTTTTTATAGAACAACATTCGCAATTCCTTTAAAAGATGCCTGGTTGCTGAAAAGGGATCCTGAAAGTACTGGGTCTAAAAATTCCCTTTGATGTTGTTTTGGTGCCTTACGGTATTTTGACTTTTTCCTGTGCCATGGTTTTCTTGTTCTTAGTGTGGAGAATGTAGTTGGAGAACAGATCCTGGTATGTCCATCTGTCAAGGAAACATCATTGGCCTTGACATTTGGCCATGAACATGTATCGGTTCAAATCAGTGTATTGTTTGTTGGAATACCACTGCAGGGTATAAAACACTGCATGAATAACCAACCTGGTCTCAGAGCATTTCATAGTATTCTGTACTTATATGATATGTTACATATCATGGTATGTATTAATTTGTAAATGTCCATCACCAATTTCATTTGATATCTTACAAATGAATTTGTAATATATGTTATGAATATGCAAAACGTACAATATGCTACAAATTTGTTAAAAGTGGTAGATCATACAAATGTTCAAATGGTACAGTATGTTACAAATTAGAAAAACATACAATATGTTAGGAATTTTCAAAACATACAACAGGTTAAGAATTTGCTAAACGTGTTATATGTTACGAACTTCCAAATGTACAATAGGCTAGGGGTTAAGTTTAAGAGTTAGGTTGCAGGGTCAAGGGAAGGTTAAATGTTAAGGAAAGGTTTAGCTTACATGCGGAGTAGTTACAAAGTAGCAAGCAGTTGATGAGATTTGACCGCAATTTTTTGGGCTACTAGATGTTTGCGTTTTACACCGAACCATCCACCATGACCAAGCACCCAACTTACATTTTTTCCTTAATAATCTTAGTGCGGAAATCCCGCTTCCCGGGATCAAATTCGACAACATCCGGTGAATTCAGAGCGCTCCAAATTCAAAAAAAAAAATTATAGTATTAAACATTAATGAAAATACAAGTGTCTTACATCGTTTAAAAGCTTAACTTCTTTTTAATCCAGCCGCTTTGTCAGATTTCAAAAAGGCTTTACGGTGAAAGCATACCATGCGATTATCTGAGGACAGCGCCCTGCATACAAAAGCATTACAAACATTTTTTAAACAAGCAGAGGCGTCACTAAAGTCAGAAATAGCGACAAAATAAATCCCTTACCTTTGAAGATCTTCCTCTGTTTGCAATCCCAAGGTTCCCAGCTACATGACAAATGGTTGTTTTGTTCCATAAAGTCCGTCTTTATATCCCAGAAGAGTCAGTTTAGTTGGCGTGCAAAATGCATACAAATGAATGCCAAAGTTACCAATACACTTTATCCAAACAAGTCAAACAACGTTTCTAATCAATCCTCAGGTATCCTAATATGTAAATAAACAATCAAATTTAAGACAGAGAATAGTATGTTCATTACCAGAGATAAATAACAAAGTGCGCGCCCTCATCCACGCGTGCCACAATACTACTGCCAAAATCGGAGCCACCTAGAAAATATACAAATTCTAGCTCATTTTTCAAAAAACAAACCTGAAACTCTTTCTAAAGACTGTTGACATCTACTGGAAGACCTAGGAACTGCAATCTGGGAGGTATTCCATTGATTTTCCCATAGACAGCCATTTCAATGATTGGTGAGCTCCAAAAACATTTTTTCCGGATGGATTCTCCTCGGGTTTTCTCCTGCCATATCAGTTCTGTTACACTCACAGACATTATTTTAACAGTTTTAGAAACGTTAGCGTGTTTTCTATCCAATTCTACCAATTATATGCATATCCTATCTTCTGGGCCTGAGTAAACAGAAGTTTACTTTGGGGACGTCAGTCATCCGAATTTCCGAATACTGCCCCTCAAGAAGTTTTAAGGAACCATCTGTAACCATACCAAATGTAATGTATGTGACCAACTGGCTCGATTCGTTCTTATATAGCAACATTTGAAATTGTACAAAAGTAGACTCAGAGCTAGAAAATTGTATATTATACACTACAGTTGAGGAACAATGGGAAAGTAATTCTGCTTTGAAAGTTGACAAACTTGTAACCTCTCTTTTGAGAAAATGGCCCTTGAATAATTTGGTACACCCACTGGAGAATTCTTTCTTGTCTAAACCCATTCAGCATAATTCACACCCTCTAAAGCCTTAGCCCCACCCATCTCTTTCAGGATTGACATGTGAGGCCATCTACTAAACAACCAAAAATTAAGCCTAAAGGCTGGTTTATACTACGGGTGTGTTCGTAAATTAAATCTGGAGTGCCAGAGTGCGCTCAGAGTGTGCTCTGGGTGTTCATAAATTCAGAGTGCTGTCAAGAGCGTTTCACTCTCGGAACATTCAGAGCTTACACTGGATGCTCTGGCTGAGGAGTAGGGTTGATCCAAGCGTTCTGACCTCACAACGGCAGTCAACCATCGAAGCTAACTAGCTAACATTGGCTAGCTTGCTAGCTACTTCCAGACACAAATATTAGAACACCTCACTTTGACCATTTTACTCGCCCTGGCAGAGCTGATTAGGCTGTTTTCATGTTATTCAGAGCGTTGGTGACTATAACTGTGCTTTGCAACAATTGAATTAGACTTGTTTGCTGATGTTTACTGACACAAACTATATTCATCGTGTGTTGAGCGTTCGTAAATTCGTCAGTTATTCTGCGCTCTGGAACACTCAGACGAGAGTGCTCTGAAATTAGAGTAGATAGCCAGATCGAATTTACCAGCTACATCTATCGATAGTTTTTGCAGTGATATCATGAGCATTCTATTGAAATGGTTACTTGCATAGTGGAGTCTTTTGATTAGACATGTAGCTAGCTAACTAAACAATTAACCATAATCCCAACTCATAATGTTACAACCCTGCATGAATCTGCAGGTAGCTTACCAACCAGGTTCAATGTTAGCTGGCTAACATTAGGCTATAACTAGCATTGCAAATGGCTCTGAGATAAGAATAATATAAATACACATATCATACACATAACGTTACCTAGCGAGCCAGCCAGCTAACTTAAGCTAGCTAGCTAACAGTACACTTGAAATTAAAAAGTCTTTCTGACAAAATTAGAAACGTGCAATATCTGAAAATGTCAGTAGATAGACTATCTTTACCCATATACATGGATGGACACTTCTCCCTCTCTATCACAGATGCCATGGTTGCCCTTAGTTTGAATCCTGCGAGAGGTGTTTTATACAACAGCCTTCTGTGTGATCTCTTTTCGACTCCGTCTGCATATTTTATCCAACTCCTTAGATATCAAACTCTAATTCCACTGATTTCAAAACTCGGTCCTCCAGAAAGTGGAGCGAAACACTTATGCACTTGTACTATGTGATATCTTTCAAAAAAGCTGCGTTAGAAAGGATTACCTACACATACTGACCAGCTCATATTATAGACAGAAGTGCGCTACATGGCAGACCAATGCAAACTCATCACTCGGCATGCCCAGCCCACTCATTATTGTCGCTAATCATGGCTAGCAGGAAGGTTGGTTCCTTTTTCTGTGGCTAAACCAATTTGCCCTGTAATTTAACAATTGTATTCGTATTTACAGATGGCATACACATTTGATATTAAGGCACATGAAAGTTCACATATTCCCGAAGGCATTTTTGCCCAAAAACACATATGATAAAAAAAAGTTTACGTTCAAATGACTTTTCTGTGAAGTATTGACGCGCGACATATGCCTAGTTTCACATATCATACTAAATCAAGTGTTTCTGATTTATGTACAGAATAATACAAAATGCTCTGAGTCCAGGTTGGAATAACCACCCTGTTGACTTGGTGCAAGCAGTTTCCCACCATGCAGAGTTTCTCTTTGTTGCTAAAGTACAGTATTATCTAAACGTTGCATTAGGTATGGAGAGAAGCAATTGCTGCAATCACTTATTTCCCGTGTGAGTTAAACATCATGGGAACACTGAATAATTCGGTGTCCTTTATATTTATTGTGTGTATCTGTATGTGTGTCCACTTTTGCATAAGGGTATGCGCATGCACACATTTGGAGACCGTCTGTGTCCCTGTCCGAAAGATGAGTGCCAGTGCTGAAACCTTCCCAGGCTGTTTATGGGCTATTTCTGGCCTTACAGACCTATGCTGCTCTGCTGTCTTTGTTTAAGGCTGGGGTTGTCTGCCTGTCCCTGCCCTGCTCTGTCTATTCGTCTATCTGTCTGATGTCCAGTTTGTCTCCGAGGAGCAAACTTGAATCTGTTTGAACTGATTCCATTCTTCTCTCTACCCTCTTTCCATCCCTACCTCATCACTCTCTCTATATCTCTCACATCCCTATTTGTGTACGTGTTGCCACTGCCAACGGTTACCCTTCATGAACATTGTTATGTGGACCCCCAGCTATCATGCTTTTATACACAGAGGCATTGACCTTACCCCCTCAGGTAATCTAACTCTAAAATTAGCCCTGTTGTCTGTTCTGCAGGCTGCAGCTTGCTGTCTCACTGATGTCCTTGCCTTGTTATGCCAGCTTTGCAGTATACACAACTGAGTGTAGGCTATCTCTATACACTCTCATAGAGTAGACCTGATCCTGATAAACACATCAGCCCCAATGCATGGCGCACCTCGACAGGCATGGGGTAAAGCCAGTCTCATTTCATCAAACTAACATTATCTATCTATTTTTACCCTAGCTCTCTTCAGGCACAGTGATGTACGATCATATTAATGTCACTTTTGTTCTACAGAGAGGTTGATTTTCATGTGTGCTGCTGCCCAGTAGGCTACAATTGAATCTAATGCACTCATTACCATTTCAAATAGGAAAAATTAAGACACACTCGCATGCACACCCACGCAAACACACACACACATTCACTGCCCCCTGGAGGTGGAAGTTGGGGACTGAGGCATATGTCACAAGGGCAGTAAGGACCCTGAGTAAGGCCATATACCCATCCAGCCCTGAGTGATGAGAACAGTTCTATTTCAACTAAATATATGCACAGAGCGACCATGTTAATGGGGACATTTCGATGTAATATTGGCTAAAAATAACATTGTGCGGAGCATCACAGCATGCAATTCATAATTACATTTTAAGCTTTCGTTTTCATCTCTGTTTCAGAATCATTGTACGGTTTACAACGAGCACAGACATGTGCTTCGTTATTCAACCTTAGCACAACAAAACTACATTTATTTGTTCATTTGCTCTGGAATCATGGATAGGTGATAATACAGCCAGGTCGTTCAAGATTGATGTTGAAATTAAACATCTATCCATGTCCTAAGGATGATGGAAAATGGCTTCAAAGCTTGGGTTGTACTACAGCATTGTGGGCTGAGGTGGTTGGAGGTAGTGGACTCTGGATCAGAAGGTTGTGTGTTCGATTCCAGCCTCGGACACTGTTTAATTTATTTTTTATTTACATTTTTGGTTTTAACCTCTGAAAGTCTAAGACGTTTGGTGGGGGGGGTGGTACTAAGCTAACATATGGAATTTTTTTAAAGATGGTCATATCATGGATCATTGGGCTATTTGATTAAGAATTTGAGGACCCCTTTTGGTATAAAAATTAGGTTGAAAAATTATTTGATAAAATATTTAATTTGGCCTTTACTACCATAGCCCCTACAAACGCATTGAATAACACAGTTCTAAATGGCAAAAAAAGACTATCAAAAATAAAATCATAAGGAATAAGGTTTTTACGTGTCTAGGAGATGTAAGAAAGTGAAGGAAATATTTTTTGGCACATATTTAACACAAATCTTCCTCCGTACTTCCATTCGTTTGCATGGGTTACCTTCAGACGAGTCTCGTGACACCATTGCGTTCGTGCAAGTCTCCCCTTTCCATAGATCATAATAGTTTGTATGCTAAACCGTTCGGACGCTACAGACTTTTAATTGAGAAGACCAATTTTCGGGATGTCTCATGGTCTGACAAACACCGCTGTAGCTTGGCTACCTTCCACTGCAGATGCGGAAGGGCGACATGGGCGGATGAGGTGGATTGAGACACAGCCCATGCAGATATCTCTATCTTAAACTGACAGATTTTGATGAGGATTTTTTTACTGTGTTACTGAGATTGATGCACATGTGCATCGATGGACTCTTCAGGATGAACCATATCCCAAACCTTAACCATTCAGAATGACAGCCAAAACCTAATCCTTAACTCCGAAATTTGACGTTTGGTGAAATGGAACGATACAGAGCAACAGGAGCAACAAAAACACGTAGAAATAGTATGTTTGGAGCAACTATGAAATTTGACATTTAAAGAACGTGGATCAACGTCTAATTATGCAGTGAATATGTGAGCTCTTATTGGATAATAACCACTGGGCAGATGATTATGAAGTAGATGATGATTACAAGTTTGAACATTGCCCTTCTTTTGTTATTTTTTTAAATGTTATTTTCTGCTGAGTCAGAAATGATGCTCTTAATCCTGACTTTAGGTTTTTATGTAATCAATGTATTTGGGGGATTAGGTTTGCAAACCACTCTATCCAGACTGAATAAGCTTGACAGCTCATTCTGTTGAAAGCTTTCACAGTTACTAACCCTTTGTAGGGTCATTTGGCTTAAAAATACTGTAGCTGCAACTAGATTTAGGTAGCTATAGCTGTTTTCTCTTTCAAATGCACACTTTTTGGATGTAGATGTTCATATAATGTTTCTGAGTTGAGAGTGGCCAGGCAGAATCTATGTTTGATTAGGGGCAGGTTTTTGGGTAATATATGCTGAAAAGGGTGGGAGGAGTACTGAGATGTAAGGGACAAGGGAGGAGTGGAGAGATGAGAGGGAGGGAGGAACGATATTGATTATTTCTGTACCCAAGGATGATATTTGTTGGATTACCCTTGTGTGATAAATGATAAAGAGGTGAGATAATGATTGAGATAGAAGAGAGTGAGAGAGAGTTGTTAAACCTGTAGGTGGGATTTGTGGGTGCTTCAAATCCCTTCGGTCTGTAGCTCCTCCACTGTCTGACATTTACTGACATACACGCACACATACTACAATTTCTAAATGTGTAAACAATGCACTGCTGATGTAAATAAGCAATAACCAAAACCAAACTATATTTGGAGTAGTAAATAAACTATCTTCTCATGTCTCTAATAGTGTGTTTCCAGATGATGACAGTTATCTGTCCTGTAAACGAACCGTCTCCATCTTTTCTATTCTGGTGATCAGACACATTGACCGCAGATGTACATAACAACAGTCTGCTTCCCATCCTTTATCCATAGTGGACTTAAGTAATGTAGCAATCTACTAGTAAGATGAATATGGATGATGTTTTACCTTAGCCCTCTTGTGTATTTGATCAGCGCAGGTGGACACTTTCTCTCTTTTCCTCCCCAGCGTACGTTTGAGAGGAACAAGCCGCTATTTATCCACGTCGGTGTGTGCGTGAGTGTGTGTTTGTCTGTGATGGCACTCCTTTTTGTGTGGCGATTATATCTGCTGTTACTATTACAATTGCCGTAAGTAGGAGGCTAGGAGCCACGCAGCATGCTCATCAGTGTGAAAACGTGGTAGGGGGGAAAGGAAACGGGGCGAAGGGGTTAGGAAGAGGGAGAAACAGAGAAGGAGGGAAAGGCAGAGAACATTGTTAATGCACAGAGAACCCATACAGAAAATCCACATGATTTCACGTGAACATTCACGTGAAATCATGTGAAAACGTATTTTGGAACCCTTCACTTGAAATCACATGTTTTCATATGTTTAGTTTCATGTAATCATATATTGATTTACATGTTGTCACATTAACTTCACATGAAAACGTGTGAAAACATGTTTTTGGAACAATTCATATCTGATCAAGTGAAATGCATTTTGCGGTAAGGGAATTCTCTGAAGACAAGCCAAGCTCTAGCAGAGTGGTTGTTTAGATGATGTATGGCTATAAATATACAGTGGCTAAATAGAAATATAGTTTTCTGGACAGAGGCTATATAAAAACAGTTCTAGACTGGATCTTTATAAAACATAATATACTGTTCTAGGCACTGTAGGGATAAAAGGTGGGACAGAAACATTGTTCAGCTGATAGAAGATAATAATGATGCTGGAAGATGGAATTAAGCTGTAAGGTTGTGCGCTGAGAGTCGGGAAGCAAGTTCAGGAAGTGAGCGTTTGTAATGAAAAACGCAACATAATCCAAAACAAGAAACTCGAAAAACGCACTGACATGAAACTGAAACAATGACGCCTGGGAAAGGAACCAAGGGGAGTGACATACTGTATACAGTTGAAGTCGGATGTTCACATACACCTTAGCCAAATACATTTAACCTCAGTTTTTCATAATTCCTGACATTTAATCCTAGTAAAAATTCCCTGTTTTAGGTCAGTTAGGATCACCACTTTATTTTAAGAATGTTAAATATCAGAATAATAGTAGAGAGAATCATTTATTTCAGCTTTTATTTCTGTCATCACATTCCCAATGGGTCAGAAGTTTACAAACACTCAATTAGTATTTGGTAGCATTGCCTTCAAATGGTTCAATTTGGGTCAGACGTTTCGGTAGCCTTCCAAAGGCTTCCCACAATAAGTTGGGTTAATGTTGGCACATTCCTCCTGACAGAGCTGGTGTAACTGAGTCAGG